>NC_056725.1:1672095826-1672188326 GCF_019279795.1 Protopterus annectens
GATTATTTTGTAGTTATAAAGGAACTGACAGACTCTCCCCACACTCTGATCCTGAGCTGTGAAAACTCTCACTACAATAAATGATCCTTGCTGCATCACATACAGCTTGACAATTACTGTTAAGGAGAGGACTACAAAGTAAGTCTTCAGTGGCAATTTTTCTTCTTCTCTTGAACGATGCAAAATTGAAAGCACTATACTTTTTCCTTTATTATTTCTGTCATGTACGCTCCCCCCTTTTTTCTATTTATTTATTTATTTATTTATACTTTATTAACCGAATAAGTTAACTGGTCTTGCTGGGACCCTTTTCAGCCATGACCTGGGCTACAATAACAAAGAGAAGAACAAGTAAGAAATCCATTTAGCAATTCAAAGAAGAAAAAGACCACTATTGCATGTACAAGTCATAGCCAAGAGTGACAGTGAATAAGTAAAACATTGAAGTTGAATGCATACATTAATAATGCTTAAATACACAATGTTAACTTTGTTATAAATAATGAATTGCATGCAAGCATATTGCACAGTTTAAGTGCTGTAAGATGTTACTGTTCTTTGACTAGGAATCAGCTAGTTCATAGGTTTATAGGTTCATACTAGGCTATCTGCCCTAGGGCATTTATAAGCCTAGCCAGAGTGTGTGTGGCTTTCACCACCCCTTAGGATGAGAATACTATACCCATTAGTTTGCTGTGCCTCTGTCCAGCAGTGATACAGAAATGATTCCTGGGGTAAACCTACGATCTCCCATCCACTCGTCAAGATTTCTCTTGAACAGAGTCAGTGAGGGGCTCTGCCTCACATGGACTGGGATTCTGTTCCATAGTGTAGGGAGTCTCTGGGTGATGAATCTGTCCCTCCAGCACGTCCTATTTATATCCGTGTTGAGGTTTAAGTCTCTTGCTCTCGTGGCTCTGGTGGATTTGGATTTTTGAGGTGGAGCATGTCCATTAATTCGGTTGGACATGGCCTTGTATGTCAGGCACAGATCACCTCTGAGCAGACGGTATGCGACTGAATAGAGCTGGAGTTTCTTCAGTCGGGCATCATATGACATATGTTTGAGCCCCTTTATCCTTTTGGTGAGGAACTTTGGGGTCTTTCCAACTGCTGCAGGTGTCGGGTAAGGTACATTCCAAATGGGGCATTGTACTCAATCATTGGTCTGATAAGTGAAGAGTACAGGGTACAATGACCTCTCCTGATCTGGATGTGAATCCCTTCATGATCGGGTGGGCAATGTAGAAGGTCTTCCTAACCACTTTGGCAATGTGAGTGTCAAAGAGAGGTTACTGTCAACTTGGGTCCCCAGGTCCCTGATAACTTCTTCCGTGTTTAATGGATTACCACCTATGTGGTAATTAGGGTTACCTTGTTTTTCCCAAAGGGTATGACTATACATTTTTGGCATTTAGCTTAAGGCCATGGCTCTGGCACCAGTTATCCATTTCTATGAGACCTTTCTGGAGGATGTCTGTGTCTGATGGAGTGTCAGTTATGGTGCCCAGTTTGCAGTCATCTGCAAATTTTGTCAGCCACAATCCCCTATGTTTGCCTGCACTTCAGAAAAATAAATGCCGAACAAGAGGGGCCCAGGACTGAGCCCTGTGGGACACCGCCGTGACCGGCTTAGAGTCTGACATGGCACCAGCAACTCTAACCCTGTGTGTTCTGTCCTTGAGCCAGTTTGCAACCCATCTTGTGACATATGGGTTTACATCTAAGCTGGTGAGCTTTTCTATGATGCCCGAGTGGGGTATTGTGTCGAATGCTTTTGCTAGGTCAAGGTAGGCTGTGTGAACTGCCTTACCCTCATCAATGGCCTTAGTGACTGTTTCAAAAAGTCGACCAAGTTCAAGAGGCAGGATCTGCCCTTGACAAAGCCAAATTGGGTAGGATCCAGTGTCTGTAGGTCCCCAATGTCTTTATTTATGAGTTCCATTATGATCCTCTCCATAGCTTTGCAGACAAGGCTCGTCAAGCTTATGGGGCGGTAATTTCCAGGGTCCGTAGAAGCACCGCCTTTGTGGAGTGGGACCACAGTTGCCGTACGCCATTCTTTGGGTACGTATCCTGTAGTAAGGCTAAGATTAAACAGCAGCCTTATGTGTGGGTTTAGTTCCTCATTGAGTTCACGTAGCACACAGCCGGGGACACCGTCCGGTCCCACTGATGCTGTGTTTTTTGCTTTAGAGAGAGCAGCTCTCACCTGGGCATCTGAGATGTTTGGGAGGCTAGACTCTGGTGGGATAGATATTTCTCCTTTTGGGGGGGAGGGAGGGGAGAAATTTGCACTGAACCTGTCTGCCAGTATGTTGGCAATGTCTGTGGGTTCAGTTGTATGGCTTCACACAAGAAAAGGGAGGAAATAATTATGTTATATATGCATCCCCATCTGGAAGGATGTCACAAAAAACATAAAAGTTATTTTTCTAAACTTTATCAGTGCACGTAGTCGATAAGGTTGCCAACTGTCTCATTCTGCAGAGCAGTCCTGATATGAACAGTTCTGTTTTGTGCGTGTGTGTGCGTGTGTGTGTGTGTCTCGACTGTACAGATTTTTGCAGAATGTCCATATTTTTCCCTCTTTGTTTTGGTCTGTTCATCATAAATTTTCTGATTTTCTGACAAGTCACTGGGATGAGGACGGAAGTCACCACATAATTATATACATTTGTATTTCAGACATCATATCCTTCAGAAAAATGCATAAGACAAATCCTGTTATTCTAGCAACTTCCTATGGTTATAAGAGCAATATTTAAAACCTGTCCCTATTTGTCCCCCCATTCTGTTAGGATTTGTCCAGATTTTGCACTACTAAGAGGTTGAGAGGTGTGTGTTATGTGTGTGTGTGTGGGGGGGGGGGGGTTGAAAATGGTAAATGTGTTGATACTTATCACAAAATTCTTTGACACTACATTTAGGCCATCTTAATATATAAAGTAGTATAAATATCTAACATTTAAAGCTTGGCATTTCAATACTGTGTTGCTGCTTATGTAAATATGTCAGAAGAGGTGACAACTGTCTTTAAAGCCCTGGCTGATCTAATTGATTTGCTTTGCTGTGAAAGGCATGACTGCATTGGAAACAGCTATGAATCAGTGTTAAGTTCTCCTCCTCTCTGCAATGAAGACAGTGGAAAACAGTTTCACAGTTTTCTGTCTTTTTATAGCAGCAAAGACTGATTGTCCATTTAGGATTGACAGTGGTACCTGACAGAGTAAACTACAGATTTCTCTGTGTCTGTGGTATGTCATGCAGTCGGAGGCAAACTTCTCTGCAAAGTATGTGGGCTTTTCCTTCCTTTGATTTCAAGGCAAGGAAATGAAAGTTGTACAAAATACAAGCAGATTTCTGGTGCCTACACAATCCTTGACTCATGTTGTAGGGAGAAAAGGAACCTAAGGATTGAGTTAAACTATAAGAGAGGGTAGTGTTTTCCTTTAATGCCATAAAATGGGGGTTATGCTTTATAGGCCATCTGCTAGTTGATCGGAGTTAACAAAATCCCAGTCTTTCTTAGCCACTTCTTGCAAAGCCACTTTTCACATGTGTAATCCTGTATCTAATGATAATGATGCTTTATAATCTCTTGTAGATTGCCTAATTTCATAATGTTGCTGGTCTTCTTCCTGATCATCTCCATCTCCCAACACCAGCCTCTGGTTCAAGCTCAGGGTACTCCTTATTCTTCTAGTTAGCCCCTGTGCTTTGTTTTTGTTACTCAAACATTTATATTTGGAACAATGGAAAATGTTTGACTGACAGAGTCTCTGTATGAGCTCTGTTATTGTCAGAAGATCAAGAAACAGTGTCCATTGATGCATGGTGCCACACTTCTTGTTGGCTAAACTTTCCCCTGGATTCTGCAAGCTTTGCACGGCATGCATGATTAGTGTAAGAGGTAATGTTGGCAACATGGCGGCCGAGCAATCCACGTACGTGCATGAGCGCTCTTGCACTAGTCCTGCATGTTCCCAGCCCCTGTATGCAAATTACCCCATTTGCAGGTAAAAACCATACAAATGAGGTAAATCTGCTATCCAGGAAGCTGGAATCAGGCCATGCAGGACTAGAGTAATCTGCAGAAATGTACTCGGTTAGTAACCGAGTACAGTTCTGCAAAATCCAAAAAGGAGACATGACAGCTCCAAATAAAGGCTGCATATCATTGAGGAAGCATGACAATGGCCAAGTATAAGGCCATTGGCATTGCAAACAATACAAAAACTAAAAAATTAAAAGTTTATTTTATTTCTACCAATCTTGGCTGTTTAAGCATAGGGCAGTGGCGTGCAAACGGGATTGGTGGGAAAATAAGAAAATAAACCTAAAACAAGCATTCTAACTAAAATCAGTATTTTGCCATGCAAGGCAACGGCAGGCAAAAGACAACCTGGCCAATGAAGACTGGTTGCTAAGGGGGGAGGCTCAGTGTGACACATGTATCTATGCATTAGCAGGCAATCCTATGCAAATGAGGGGAAGGATAGTGAATCCCAGTTTTCCCCAGCATGTGAAGCAGGTCCCAACAGTGTAAGAG
The DNA here is from genome assembly GCF_019279795.1 of Protopterus annectens. Classification (NCBI taxonomy): domain Eukaryota; kingdom Metazoa; phylum Chordata; order Ceratodontiformes; family Protopteridae; genus Protopterus; species Protopterus annectens. The sequence continues at coordinate 1,672,100,379 of NC_056725.1, forward strand.
TATGAATAGCTGAGTGCAAGACTAGGAGGTAGGTGACATCATGGGTGGGTGTGTCAGGCATACTGTAAGCTGATTGGATCCCGGCGGCTCAGGTTTGCTCCTAGCATAGCACAGCTAAGCCAGGGGGTGTGCCTAAACCTGCGTGACACTCTTGGCAAAGTGTAAGTGGGGTGTGCGTGGTGCGCACCGGGTTTTACAGGAAGAAAATGGAAGTTAAACCAGGAAATAGCAGTATTATGTGCATTTGAGTACTCTGATGGTGCGGCGCACCCCCAGGCTTAAACAGAAGGGCAATGGGAAGGGAAAACAGCAGTAGGAAAGTAATCAAGGAGTACTAGCTTAGCTGCCCGGTGAAATGTAGCAGAACCAGCCAATTACACAGGCAGCAGACCAGCCCAACCCAGAACACTACTATAAACTATGCAAATACCTAGCCCTTTGGTTTTTCCCACATTCTACACCACCGGTGTAAACAAGTGGGGAACTTTTAACACTCGCAATAGCTATCATACAACTTGTGGAAGAGGCTGACGGTGGTGAAGATGTGAATGCTGCTGACCAACCCACAGTGAGGAGATGGAGAAGAGTATACAGACCCAGGGTAACCTACCAAGGGATACATGAGCTGCAGATAGTGGAGCGCTATAGGGTGGACAGAGACCTCCTACAGCAAATTGTTGAGCTGTGATGGCCACGCCTCACACACAGAACTAACAGAGGGGAATCCATCCCAGTGGACAACAAGATATGTGTAGGCCTAAGAATACTAGCTACAGGTACCTTCCAAAGGCCAACTGGGGATATGATGGGGATTTCACAGGCATCAGCATCCAGGGTACTCTACCAGTTCCTGGATGCCATGTCAGCACATGTCAGTGAGCACATATATTTCCCCATCACCTGTGAGGCGTTGGCCAGCAATATGCGTCTCTTCCACCAAATAGCAGAATACCCTGAGATAGTGGGTGCAATAGACTGCACGCACATGTGCATCAAAGCACCACCCGACATCAACCACAAGGGCTTCCCCTCCATCAACTGCCAGGTTGTGTGTGATGCCCAGGGCATAATACTGAATGTATGTGCTGGCTGCCCTGGAAGCTATCATGGTTCCCACATCTGGCATCTGAAGCAGCTGTGCCAGAGATTTGCCAATGGAGACATCCCACACGGTCACCTAGTGGGGGGATACTGGAGCCATGCTGATTGTACCCATCAGAAATGCACACACACCCGAACAAGAACTCCATAATGAGGCACACACAAACAAGAATCATAATAGATCATGTGTTTGGGATGCTCAAGTCACAGTTCCACTGCTTGGACACATCCGGTGGAGCCATGCAGTACTCACCAACTACATGTACCCAAATTGTCCTTGTATGTGCCATGCTACACAATATGATCCTACGGAAACAACTGCAGCAGGAACAGCATGGGGCACGGCCACACAGCCCGCCACCATTGTCAAGGCCTGCACAGGAACAGAGTGACAGAAGGAGACATGCCCAATATGCCCTGGCCCTGGCAAAGACGCAACGCATAGCACATACACTGACACGGGTGTGACCCAGAGAATAACACCTCTCTCTGACTCTCACATACAGTAAACGGATGCCAAATATTACACTACCTGTGCCTAACCATGTGTATGGAGTGTAATGCAGCACCATACTCAATACTGGGACACCCACAAGGTAAGTGACTCACACATGCCAGTCAGGAGGGGGGTCACATACCCAACAACAGTCACAGCCAGCAGGACAGGTGTAGACAAACACAAACAAATGCTGTACTATGGCCTTTGAAAGAGGGCTATGGGTAACCTCCCTCCAGACCTACACAGACTACAGCAGGCTAGGCAGTGAGATGTCAGTTGTAAAGGCTAGGAAGTCAGAAACTAATATGTAGGTAATTAAAAGCTAAGAACTGTAGTACACTGGTATGCCTCTGGCCAGTACGATAGGTAAGACTACAGACTGAAATGGAGTACCTGACATATCAGTACAGTCCTAGCAAATGTGTACAAATGTCAGGTGAACCCCCCATCCTATGTAACCATATAGTAACAGTCAGGTGCCCCCCCCACTCCTGTGTAGAAATAGTCAGGTGTGCCCTCCTCCCATCCTACATAGAAATGTAGTAACAGTCAGGTGTGCCCCCCCCAACCTTGTGTAGAAATTTAGAAATAGTCAGGTGTTCCCCCCTGCTATGCTGAAATGTAGCAACAGTCAATGCCAAATGATTGATGGATACCCTGCAGACACAGCATGCTACCTGTCAGTGTACAACACAAAGGTCAGCACTGCAGTACAAACTACCTGGACTTGATCCACACATGCAATACAGATGACGATGCTGGGCATGCTCACACACTTGGAGAAATGAAGGCAATGTCAGTCAACAGCATACTGAAAGGTCATACTGGGCATGCTCACACAAACACATGAAGGCCATGCCTGCAAACACCAGTGGACCAGACATATCTGGCAGTTGCAGTTGTTAGTGCAGTCACTTGTCAGTATGCACTACACATGCGTTGCACACACATTGGATAGGAATAAAGACATATATGTAAGGACAACACACTATAATAAGCCTAAGGTAGGTGGACATAGATGTGTGGAAGAGAGTGACCGTGACAAGGAGCCATCCAGGCATGTCCCACCCAGCACACAGCCAAAGGGTCCCAAACACATGAGGTGCAGATGTCACTCACTGCAGATACCAGTGACCAGTACCTGTGAGCACCACAGACTATGTGGTGCACGTGCCAGCTGTGCAACATAACTGTACAAGGAAGTAGTCATCTAGTAGCTGTATACACATACCTTGTGACATATAACCCCGTGTGTGGTCACATGTGGTGTGTCACCCCTAGATGAATGGGTTATGGCCCATGCACACACTGCCCTCCCCATAGTGCTGCTATGACAAGCCGGCTGAGGGCATCCAATGTGAAATACACCTTTGGGATAGTTGTAGCCCAGTAATCTCCATGGCGCATCCAATAACTGTGTACTGCTGTAGTGTGATAAACTAGTTAGATAGAAGTTCTAACCCCAGACCTGGCAACTGTGTGTGTCAGTGTGTGTCAATGTGTGCATTTGTGTGCATGTCTGTCTGTCTCTTGACTGTGTAGAGAGCAATGCCTTTTAGGCTACTCACACTCCTTAAAATTCATATACTGAACTTTGGCAAGGCTACTGATGTTACCCACCTAGAAATACACCTCTGGGAAAGTTGTAACCCAGTAATCTCTGTAGCGCATCCTGTAACTGTGTACTGCTGTAGTGTGATAAAGTAGTTTAGGTAGGAGTTCAAACCCCAGACTTGGCAACTGTGTGTGTGTGTGTGTGTGTGTGTGTGTGTGTGTGTGTGTGTGTGTGTGTGTGTGAGTCATGTCTGTCTGTCTCTGACTGCTTAGAGAGCAATGCTTTTTAGGGTACTCACACTCCTTACAATTCATATACCCACCTTTGGCAAGGCTACTGATGTCACCCACCTAGAAATACACCTCTGGGAAGGTTGTAGCCCAGTAATCTCCATAGTGCATCCTGTAACTGCGTACTGCTGTAGTGTGATAAAGTAGTTAGGTAGGAGTTCAAACCCCAGACTTGGCAACTGTGTGCACATGACTCTGTATGTGCGTTTGTGTGCGTGTCTGTCTCTGACTATGTAGACAGCAATGCTTTTTAGGGTACTCACACTCCTTACAATTCATATACCCACCTTTGGCAAGGCTGCTGTCACCCACCTAGAAATACACCTCTGGGAAGGTTGTACCCAGTAATCTCTGTAGCACGTCCTGTAACTGCGTACTGCTGGAGTGTGAATTAGAACAGTGGTAGGGTTCCATCTCCACCCATGGCAGTTCTGGATGTTTTGTGTGTGTGTCACTGTCTGCGTAGGGAGCAATGCATTTTAGGTTAGTCTCATACAGTACATTTCAAATGGCCTACTTTGGCAATCCTGCTGATGTCATTCATTATGAAATACACCTTTGGGGAAGGAGTTCTCTATTAATCCATGTGGTGCGTCCTATAACAGCTCCATGCTGTAGTATGATATAATCCTCTTTTAAGGGTTCTATACCCACACGTCAGTTGTGGATATTTTGTGTGCATGTCACTGTCTGTGTAGAGAGCAATGCATTTTAGGCTAGTCACACACAGTACATTTCAAATGCCCTACTTTGGCAATCCTGCAGATGTCATTCATTGTGAAATACATCTTTGGGAAAAGAGTTATTTGGTAATCCCTGTGGTGCATCCTATAACAGCTCCATGCTGTAGTGTGATATAGACCTCTGTTAGGGGTTCTATACCGACACGTGTCAGTTGTGGATGTTTTGTGTGTGTGTCACTGTCTGTGTAGGGAGCAATGGATTTTAGGCTAGTCACACACAGTACATTTCAAATGCCCTACTTTGGCAATCCTGCTGATGTCAGTCATTGTGAAATATACCTTTGGGGAAGGAGTACTCCAGTAATGTCCGTGTTAGGTACTATAACTGCGTAGTGCTGTAGTGTAATAAACTAGTTAGGTATGGGTTCTACTCCCAGACATAACATGTGCGAGTGAGTGTGTGTGTTTGTAACTTGTATCCTGTGTAGAGGTGGTTGTGAGTGTGTGACACTTGTGGCCAATGTGGAGTGGGTTTTGCATATTTCTTATATTGTGGCCCTACTATATATTGCAATGTCCACCGTACAGGGATAACAGATGTGAAATGGCTGAGAGGCTGTGGTGCAAAGCCATACCCATACATGTGACATCAAGGCCAGGCAATCACAGTTTGCAACCCCAGTATTACCCACAGCACACTTTCAACCCATGTCTCATACACACACACATATGCCTAGGCAACAGCCAATATGTGGGTAGTACACTGCATATTGGCCACTGATAGTAACTATGGAGTGATAGCAGTGGGCTACAGAGGGCATGTCACCCTGTCCATCTGTCCAATATGCATGTACGTGCAGACAGTGCACCTCCCCCATGTTCCCCAATGGACACCTGCACCACCTGTGGTGCCATCACGTGACCCTCAATGGACATGCCATGCCTGACAACAAGCCCTGCATGGACAGATACCACCAAGGAATGCTGTTAGCATGCTCTCAATGTAGGTGAAGGGTTAACCTGCTGGCCATTACAAGTTCCCACTACAGGTGGGCAAAACTGGCACATCTGATGATAATCTGTGTTCACAACATGGACCAGACACCCCAGGTACAGTTCCACGTCACTGTACATGCATGTGGGAAGTGTGCACATCCCAGACACTGTCCATGTCATGGACTAAGGAACACATACATGGCAAGTGATGCACAGCATTGGCCACACACAATAGTCACCCAGGTGACTGGATGGGGGATACAACACGCACCTGTGTGAGCAAATGCAGACACTACAGCCCTGAGCCACAATGCAGCCCATCGTCATGTGGCCTGATGCCAAAGGACACCCATCGCCTAGTCTTGTACACCCGTCTGGCACAGTCGACCACCACACACCAGTGCAGACATGCACCCATGCATGTCGGTACTGGCACCCTGTGTGTTTGTGTGTGTGTTGTATGGTGCGTATGTTCACATTCACACTCCCTACAACCCCCATGAGCATACTGCAGCATGCTGTCTGTCAGACACCTCCCCATACCCTTTGCCCATACAACCCCCATATGACCCGTGTGGTGCATGTGATACCTGCTCAGTGATGTGTTGTGGCAATCCCACTACTGATGAGTTGTTCTCCTGGCCTTGCCAAGTGTGTCAATGCGTGTATGTCCCTGTGAGAGTGTGGCTGTGTTGATACTAGCACCTGTTCATGTGGACAGGCACGTGTATGTCACCTACCTTATTGCTACCGTATCCCTGTTGCAGGTCACTCACCAAAACATATATGTTCTGAGTGCTCCACAACAGGTAACCCATGTGGCACATCCAATAACTGCATCGAACTGTGATAGCACTACATAGTTGTCAGGGGGTTTGATACCCTGTGCTGGTAGGTGTGTGACACAAACATGCTTCAGTTTTACTCTCCTATCCCTCCCTGACATGTTGTTGTCTCTGTCTGCCTCACCCACCCCCTCTCTGGTGGATGTGGAGACCTACACCTGGTTTGCTTAGGCAGCAGCATGTGTATTTTAGGTGATGCTCATGATCAGCTGATGGCCTCTGCATGAATTGCAGCCCTCCCCTAGCTGACTGCATGTGAAACAGCTGTGGTAACATTCCTTTAGCCAATTGCATGGAAACACACTCCAATATCTAGGAACATCATGGTGGTGTTGGCCCTTTTCATCCACTGTGAGCAGGAACTAGATCTGTTGTTTGGCAAACAGCATCTCAGATGGATTGGGGTTTACCTCTAACAACATACACTGTTGAAAGAGGGCAACAAACAGGAGGGGGATGTGCTTGACCTGACTACAGACTGTAAGTACTGCTATACTGCATTTAAAGTAATGTTGGTTTAACAGTGTTTGTGTGGATATGGCTGTCGTACATGTCTCAACACCTGCCATGTCAGTTCCATGTTTATGAGGAATTCCCATCTGCAGGGTCATCTGCAGACTGGGCAGTGTTGTGTCTTTGGTTTCATGTGTTACCCACACAGCATCTATCTGTGGACTGCAGAAGGTAGTGTGAGGATTGCAGTCTGTAGATGGTGAAAGCCATGACAGTCACTGATGTCATATCGCTCATAGGACATATGTTGCAACAAACCCTGTTATAACAGTAAATGTATGTGGTTAACACAGCAACATGTCAATATTGGCCCTTTGTATGTGCTTCCAGCCACACCTCTGTCAACCTTTGTACATAAGTTGTGCATGAAGTGGTTGCATATGTGCTGTACACCATAATGTCATCATATCTGATAACAAGCCAGTGATATATTCGACTGCTACACATGTTATGTACAGTAGGAGTTATATTTCATGACATAAGCTGGGCATTCTGTGGATGTTTGTACAGTATTGAGGCCTGTGTACTTATGGTGAATGTCGACAGTGTGTGTATTGTTAATATGTACTGTAGCCTGTGTACAGACTGTGGTAGATGTCATTGTTCTAGTTTCCTCCTATCTGATGTTACATACTGCTTCACTGTATGGTACTGTATTGGCGTACATGTTTTTAGGGCCATACACACGTGTCCCATACCACAGACAGCCATCAGACCAAACTGTGTAGCAGCCCAGTGTATGTAGGCTCAGTCTGTGAGTAGCACATATGAGGATGGTGTAGAACAGATAGTCCATATACTGTAATATTATGCTAGCTAACCATATGTGGCTGTGTTCAGATTGGCTGTGGTTATGCACTTTCACACAGGTGTACCTTACCCTGTGCTGTGACATGCCTGTTGATCCTGCTTTATATGCAGATACATGTGCATTCCTCCATAGGAGATGTAGGCCAGTGTTGAGCCAGTCTGCATGCAGCCTGCACAGTGCATTGTTACATGCCTAGCAGCTTAGTGTACTTACCCAGTGAGATGTCATGTGCAGATGCTTGCCAGATGTACTGCTGCCGGGACCACCTTAACAGTCACGTATGTCAGACAGAGCAGTGGAATGCTGTGCAGATGTATGTCAATATCTAGTGGGTAGTATGTGGCCATGGCACCCCTGTACCAGTGGCCATTATGTGTCAGGCCAGACCGGGGAGTGTGAATGCATAACCTATGGTGGCAAATGTATACTAGTTGTTATGTGTTATACCCATCTACATGGCTGTCTACACCCATATTGTCAGGCATGGTACACATGTTTTGCGCTAAGGGCTTATGTGTATACCTCTGGACTATACAGAGTGTGTCAGACTTTCCACATATATTGGCCAATATCTCTGCTGCAGTCCACAGCGGCATTATGTGCTAGCAGCAGCACTGTACAAAGATGTCCTTAGGATGTCTGTCAGTAGCCAATGGCACACATATTATAAGCAGATGTGACCTCCCACACACACCATGTCTGTGAAGACAATCCCAATGACAGTAGCAATAGTCTACTAGTATACTTGCTATACATACCTGAAATTCCCTTCAACTATGACATTGGGACCATAGGGGCTGGGGTAGGGCTACACTCCATGTCCAGGACATATGGTGGAACTATATGTACATACACTTATCCAGATATATATATATATACATGATTACACATGTGTAGTACTCCCAATTACCACTGTCATGGCAACCACCCACTATAATTCCCTACATCATGTGGGTGTGGTCCCTTTACATTTCCTGTGTGATGGACATCCTTCCTGTGTGTGGCCATCAGTGTTACCGACAGCAGGTAGCAATACCTCTTACAGGAGAATAGGCACACTCAGGGAAGCCACATATTCATAGGAGGATCAGGAACTACAGACAGACTGCAAGTAGAGTTGTGTTATGCTTTGTATAGTACTGGTGTTACAGGGCATGTGTGTATACATACCAGCTTAGAATGCAGTCTGCCTGCATAGCTCACAACTGTGGTCCTATCCTCTTGCTGGCCAGAGATATGCCTATCATGTCTTGTCTGTCCACCACACAGGTCCTGTGTCAGATATTACACTGGCAGTGTGTGTGTTGAGTGCTATTGGTACATGGCTACATCCATTTCTGTTTCTAACCTCAATTCCCTGACTAAGGGTATGTTGCAGACTATCCTGTAACACCAGCACCTTGCTTAGTGTACGGCAACATTTGTCCACATATGTGCCTGTGTTCCAGCCTCTGTCCTCCATTGGTAGAGTTTTTAGTAGAATCTAGAACAGACTTTGTCATTAAGAAAGGAATAATAAGTAGAGCATATAAAATATTGCATGATAACTATAAGAATCAATTTGGAGGTTAGGAAGGATTGGGAAGAGAGATTAGATAATCACTTTACAAAGAAACAAGTCTTTTCCCCCTAGGGATTGCATGCAGTGTATTTAGAGGCCACTGGGCTATACATCTGCATTACATACTGTGGATAGTTTGTTATGCTGTGGCCACATCAGTCTTTTCTGTTGGATTACTTGAAGGCCTTGGCATGGACACCAACAGATGTGATGTTTTCGGACTACTGTAATTAATTATCTGTTTGAGTGTTGCATTCCCTTTCTTTTATTTTCAACCTATTTTTAAATTCCACTTTAATTTTATCCCACTTCGTAGCTGTATTTTCTGAAGTTATCATCTCTAATAGCTCCTGAAAAATTTTGACTGCCCATTCTTTAAATTCCTCTCTTTATAACAGATAGGTGGGAAAGCACCAGTGTCTCATTTTTATTTCATTACCTTGTGTTTTTATTTTAGTTATTGGTACATGATCTGAGATAGTTATTAGGTGCATATCAAGACTAGCCCAGCTTTTGCATCTTGGGAAATAATATGTAAATTCACTCTGAATTCCTAGTACTGAATTCACATGTTCTATACCAAATATTTTCATAACTTTCTTTAAAAATCTACCTTCCTTTGTTATATTTCCCTTTCTGCCCTCCCAGACACATCTTCACTGTTGCAAATCAAATTCCAGTCCCCACCTGTAAGTAATATTACTTACTGAAAGCTGATTATTTCTCCCAGAATTTTCTTTAGCTCCATTAAAGCAGTTTTTGATGGAATATAAATACATGCCAGTGTAATCCTACTCCCTTGCCAGTAGCCCCTTAGTACTATGAAGCTAGCATTATTGTCGTTTTTTTCCCTCTTCTATTACTACTGAAGCTCCTCTTGCAATTAAGATAAGTATTCCTCTCAACCTTTTCTCCAGGTATTTTGCTGAACAACCATCCCGAAAACATTTCTTTATCAAATTCACATGTTCAGTTCTTTCCAAGTGTGCCTCCTTAGCATAGCTACTTGCATGCTACATTTTAATATAATTCATTATTCTTTCTTTTTTGTATTTATCTGTGAGACCATTAATGTTTAAAGACATTATAGAAAGAATCATATTCTTGATGGATTATTATTCCCACCTTTTATGTATAACAGCTTTTTGCTAAGTGGATAGTTCCAGCTTATGTGCATGCATGCACTGTTTGGCAGATTAATCTTTCATACAACTGTTTCTTGTCATCTCTATTTGATTGTATGTCACATCTTGCGGACCTTTTTGTTTTATTGAAAACCCTCAAATAGAAATGCACACACACACACACACACACACACACACTACCCCTGTAAAACCTATGAACTTAAAAATAACACACAAAACTATGTACATCTTCAAATATTGAAGTTTTACCCCCTTAACCATCAGAAATATTCTACATGCACATGGATTCAAAAAAGTCCTAAAAGAATACCTACTCAACAACTGGAAATATTACTGTAAAAATCCACCCTAATCTTTATTCCCTACTACCTACTCTCTCTCCTTCACTCTTTGACCTTATACTTCTTCCCTTATTCACTCTAATTTTGATCCCCCTTACCTTTCTTTTAATCTACCCTCCTTATTCTTATTGCTATACTCTTCATCATTATCTCCCAACTTTTTATACCAACTCTCCTTCTATCCCCACTTTTAAAAAACAATCCTTTCTCTTAGATCAATTAATATAGTAACTTGCAAATTCTTTGTTTTCTTGTGATCATTAAAATAGTTAGACTGTTGCTTCATTTACTATATTTTCTGTGCATTGATATATGCATCATTTTGTTTTCTTTCATTAATCTAATCTCCATAATTTCTTTCTTTTCTGTAACAAAAATTATTTTTGTATCCATTTGTTTATCTATGCTATCACATTTGATGTAAAGTCTACTGTTGTGAACTCTATTGTTATAACCTAATTGCACTTGCTTGGAGATTTTCTTCCCGGGCCTCCGCTGAAAAAGGGTTTTACTCAGTCAGACATTCCAGTAAACAAATGTCAAATAAAATAAATAAATAATAAATTAATAGGAACAAAAGTTACAAACTGACAGCTGTACACACAGACTCGAGGTAAACAGAAAGAAAGATTATCCATGCTAAGACGCACGGCAGAGCCTGTGATTCTATTAAGTGCTGTCTGGTTTTGCCTTACCTTTATAGCTCTCCCAGCTGGGAAAACACGAATGCTTTCAGAAAACATTTTCTCCAAGCCATTTCAGATTGTCTGCTTGTGACATGTGAACCAGATAAAGGACAGTTTACTAGAAAAAAGACCTTATAATATTCAATATTATTTTTCATTTACTTGCTTTCTGTTAAAACTTGTTGCTATATAAAGCCAATAGCCTTAACACAGTCATTCCCCTATGCAAGAATGAGAAAAAGCACACTCATTTTCTTTTCTCATGTTCTTTTAACCAGATCCTTTTTTTTACATTGCAATGCCTACATTTCTTAAAACTGAACAAGGAGAAAGAGAGACTAGGAGAGAAAGAAACAAAAATAATAAACAGAAGCACTTATTGACATTAGTATCCCCATTGCATTTAAGAATACCTGAAAAATAATTATAACATGCACAGAAAATCATGCACCACTTAAGTAATATTGTTAAGAAAAAAAATGTTTTGCTTACAGTTAACCCCCCCCCCCTTCCCCTCTCCCCTGAGTATTTTTATGAACATTAATGACATGAAGTAGGGCATATGCTTTGGAGTTCCCTATAAGTTTAACAAAGACTAAACAGGTCCAATATTTACAGATTTTCTTGTTCTGTCATGTTTCACAGATGTAATTATTGCTTCATAATCCCACATTTGTCAATTCCCAAGTTACTGATTTTAGTCTCCAAATGTTAATGACATGAAGTAGATATGATTTACAGTCCCCTAGAACTTTAACAAAGTCCAAGAAAGTCCAATATTTTCAGATGCTCTTGTTCTAATTCTGTTCATCTCCATCTCCCAAACTCTATCTCTGCTTCATCTCCAGTGCACTCTCGATTATTCTAGTTAACTCCTGTGCTTTTTTCCCCTCTCTCAAGCATTTTCCATTGGGAAAGGTTTCACTGGTGCAGTCTCTCTGTGGTCTTTATTACCAGGAGCACAAGAAGCAGAAAATATTTTTGTTTCACAGCACACTTTTTGTCAGACAAACTCTTATATTTCTTCCTTAACAGCTGTAAATAAATGCAATCTGAGGGTCATGCTGCTCAGTGCTAAAAGTCTAAATCTCCAGATCCACTCACTCAAAGCACTCAAAATGGAGAACATCGGCATTTGTGCTGTAATGGATACCTGGTTTAAAGCAGCAGAAAGCACCCCTGCACTACCAGGCTATACGTCATTCCACACCTTTCGGCCCCAAAACACGGACTGAAGTTCCAAAGGCGGAGGTGTCTCTATATTCATAAACTATATGCACACCTCCAGACTAGTAGCCCAGCATTATGCATCTGAGATACTCCAGGTACAACTAACTTTGGGTAAGACAGTGATTCAGATTGTAGCCTGCTATAGGTCCCTAACCATGTCCCAAGAATCTCACTTCACATTCCTAAGTACCCTGGAAACTATTAAGATCCAACCCAACACTCCTAGGTGACTTCAACTACCCCTCCATCGACTGGGAAAAGTACTCATGCACCAATGCACTGACCCAATGCTTCCTGGAATTCATCGATTTCAATGCCCTGGACCAGCTCATTCTTAAACCCACTAGATGAGGCAACATCCTTGACTTGGTAAGTACTAACATGGACTACCGTTGCTCTACACCAATAGTCAATTCCTCCCTATTTTGATCCAACCACAAACTAATCACCATGGAAATCCACATCTCACCCACACCTCCCCCTGCAAAGGTATCTACCATGAAAAACTTCTCCAAATCTGACTTTGGACTTGTAAAAAACAGAGTTGACTAACTTTGCTGCACCCATGCCAATAGAAAACAGATGCATGACTGCCAAATCATACATCAATGCACTGTACAAACATGTACATAAATGCATGGAACTAGCCATACCCAACAAAACCAAGACACTCTCCTCCAAAAAAAGAAAGCCAGTCTGGTGGTCCCCTGCCATTAATAAACTCTACAACAGAAGGAAGAAACTGTTGCAGAAAAAGGTGAAGACTGGAAAAATTCCCTTATTAGCCTCAACAGAAAGTTGAGATCCCTCATCAAAACCTCCAAAGCCAGCTATGAAGGCAGAATTCCAGCAGACACTAAAAACAACCACAAAGCCTTCTATAGTTATATAAGAATCTCCATGGCAATACCCAGATTTGCTCTGAGTTACTGCACAATGGTACCTCCTTTACTGAACAAACAGATATTGCCAACATACTGGCCAATAGATTCAGTGCCAAGTTTACCCCTCTCTCCCCCTGTAAAGGATCAATCTCAATACCGGAAGAATGTCAGGCACCTAGTATTACTGCAGCACAGGTTAACACTGCATTGTCCAAAGCCAAGAATACAGCTTTCATGTGACCTGACAATATCCCTGGCTGTGTTCTACATGAATTACAAAGTGAACTGATACCACCTCTGTGTGCCCTATTCACTCACAGCCTCAACTCAGGCTTTGTCCCTACCAAATAGCACACTGCTACAGTCATCCCTCTCCATAAAGGAGGAGTGACTACAGACCCTGGAAATTATTGCCCCATTAACCTGAAATTAACCTGATGAGTCTGTTATGTAAAGCTATGGAGTGCATCATCATGGACCTAATTAACAAGGATATAGGGAATCTCCAAACTCTAGATTCCACACAATTTGGTTTTGTGAAAGGCAGATCATGCCTGCTCAACCTCGATGACTTCTTTGAGTCAGTCACCAGGCAGTTCATACAGCCTACCTCGATCTGGCTAAGGCCTTTGATACCTTTCCTCACTCAGGAATTATTGATAAACTCACCAAACTAGGCATCAACCCCTATATCATTAGGTGGGTTGAAAACTGGCTCACAGATAGAACCCACAGTGTGAAAGTAGCAGACTCAAAGTCAGACTGCTGACCAGTCACGAGTGGAGTCCCACAGGGATCCATCCTGTGTCGTCTCCTGTTTGGCATCTACTTCTCAGAAGTTCAGGCCAACACGGAAGGACTCTGGCTGACCAAGTTCACAGAGAACTGCAAGCTGGGAGCCATTATTAACTCCCCAAGTGATGTAGACATCCTACAGAAAGGCCTCACTGAGACCGATGACTGGTGTCGAAACCATGGCCTTAAGCTTAATGCCAGAAAATGCGCCATCATCCCCTTTGGGAAAAACTCAGTTGTCACTAATTGCCACATCAATGGGAGCCCACTGAACACTAAAGGCATTATAAGAGATCTGGGGACACGTTGACAGCAACTTCTCCTTTGACCACCACATTGCCACTGTGGTCAGAAAGTCTTTCTATGTGGCACATCTCATTAACAAGGGTTTTACATCCAGGAAGAAACAGGTCATCATTTCTCTCTACTCTTCCCTCATTAGATCAATCATAAGAGTATAATGCTCCATTTGGCATATACCTCACTAGACACCTGCAACAGCTGGAGAGGCCACAAAAGTACCTTACAAAGAGGACCCTAAGCCTTAGATACATGTCCTACATGGACAGACTCAAAAAACTCCAGCTATTCTCTGTCTCATATCATCTACTAAGAGGTGATCTCTGCTTGACTTACAAAGCCATGTCTGACCCAGCTCTGTTAGAAATGCTACATCTAAAGAAATCCCAATCCCTCCGCACCACACACACTCCAGGGATTTAAACCTCATTACCACAATCAACAGAACATGCTGTCTTAGCTATTAACTGTTGAATATCATCTCCTCTTACCGTGGCATAATTGTCTTCCATGAACATTTTATACCTTTTCTTGGTTTCCCCATGGTTCTGCTTTATACAATTTTCATTTATATTTCTGAAATATATCTAATTCCTCTCTATGATCTCAGATTATTTTTCCTGTCATAGACTTCCTAATTCAGGTGACAACCCTTTCTATTTTCTGTTGCCTAACTTGTGTACTAAAAGTTTTTGAGCTCTGCAATTATCAAAAAAATTGCTTAAAAGCAGCTTTTCTAAATTCATGCATGTTATTCAAATACTCCATTTACTTTTAGCACTCTGTAGTTGCTCCTTTTCATGTTCTTTGAAATTCCATTTATTCGGCAGTGCTTTAACCTTTGTTAACCCCTCAGAATAATGCTTTAACCTTTGTTAACCCCTCAGAATACTTCATATTATTTCCTTTATATATGCCTTTCTCTTGTGTGTTATATGTTTTAAACTCCATTTCCATTTTAGCCCACTCCTTTCTGAAGAAAACATTGGTGCTTCATTTTTACTTCATTACCTTGTATCTTTGTCTTAGTTTTATTGGTGCCTGATCTGAAATATTCACTGGCTGTATCTTAAAGCTTTCAATTACTGTACCTTGGGAGATAATATGCAAATTATACTGGAGGTCCTGCTATTGAATTTAAACTTTTCATACCAGTCTCTTACATGTCTTCAGAGTCCTGTCTTCTTATGCTACAGTTTCCCTTCTAAGTTCCATTGAGACAGCCTCACTACTGCAAATCATGTTCTAGTCCTCACCTATAAATAACATTTCTGTTAAGACTGCAAGGCAGTGAGACATCTCTCTGCAGTACAATTGGTAGGGGACACATAGCTGAAGTGAAATTCAGATGTAGAAACATATGGCTGCCACAAATTCACTGTGGGCACAGAGAAGCCTGCAGCACCATCCCCATAGCTTCAATGATCAAATGCTTGGGAGAAATAGTTATCCATAGCCCCTAGGGCATCCAGAGATAGGTAGTATGGCAGAGAAGCAACAGAAAACCCATTGGGAATGTCAGTGGCAGTGAAAATGCAGTGTACAATGCCTTTATTGAAGGTGTGTGTGGACTGTTACCCTTCCCATTTTCTAGGGAAAATTGCATAAGACACGTGCTGGAGCATATGTATGGCTTCAACAGCATGCAGGATTTCTTCCATGATGCAGTACACTTCAACATTTTGTATTTGTGTATGCATGTACTGTACATCAAGCCCAATGCACATTACCTCTCCTGTGCCATGTACTTGATTACTGAAGGGGTATGTATGGTGCTGAGTGTATCTGTGTGCACAGTGTGTTTGCTAAAGTCTGCAGTTGACTTTCTCTACAGCCATATGCTCCCAAACAAATGTAATACAGGGAAATGTCTTAAAGTCTAGCAGCCTGAATCCATAATATATCTTGCTGAAAGCTTATTTCTCCACAAATTCTCTTTAGCTCCACAATAGTACCTTTAAGTGGATTATACATACATACATGCCAACATAATCTTCGGCCCCTGCCAATAACCTCCTACTACCACAGATCTATCATTACTTTTCCCTCTCATATCACTACTGAAGCCCCCCAATAATCAGCATTATTATGCTACTTTACTTTTCCTCTGAACCTGATAATCTGCTTAATGTCCAATCCTTTCTTTATCAAATTCAGATGCTCATTTCTATCCAAATGCCTCATGTAACATTGCTTTTTGCACCCTACACTTTAACATAACTTAGTATTCTTTGCTTTTGCCTATACTTGTAAGGCCATTTACATATCATGATAACATTAACAAAGTAGCCATTATGAGAAAAAGCTATTACTCTCACCTCTTGCACATGATAGCTCTTTTCAATGCATATTTCCAACGTTTAGCTTGCATTTACACAATAATGCTTGGCAGGCTGATCTGTTATGTAGCTGCTTCACCACATCTCCATTTGAACCCATGGCACATTTTCAAGACTTTTTTGCTTCAATAAAAACCATCAGAACAGATTTTTCAGAACCTCACCTCCTATTAACTTACATCAAACACACACAACTATGTGCATTTTCCAAAAAGTAAGTTTACCCTTCCAGATAATAGCTGTTGCCCTAAATCAGTGGCTGCACCCACAAGCGTTACCTATTCTAAATTAAGGTTACCCATGATAAAGCACATTAGAGCATGTGTTCCCATTTACACATTTTGGCATCTATTCTTTTCAATCTCTGTTCCCCCCATGTGATAAAGACCTTGTCTGCTTTCTTAAATATTCATGTTTAGCACTCGGAAAAAGTGCACTGGCTACCATTAAATAAATAAACTAAAATGCGCAGTGTTGTACTAAATGCATTAAATACTAAGGCTGCTGGGGAAACAACTACTTGTATGACTTACTCACTTCAAACAATTTCAAACTTCATTTATTTTCACTGAACTGTTTGCCAGTTTACAATTAAATGTTAATTACATTGTACTTTCTACATTTCACTCAGCACATACTGTTCAGATCTTTCTATGATTAATTGCTTATATCAGCAGACTGTTCATCTCCAAGAAAAAGCAATTGGTAATGAAAAGCAATAGCTAGAATTTACTGTTTGGCCCTCCCATTATTAGTTGCTTATACTTGTCTCCCAACTGAAGGCATTTGCTAATGATTAAAAATAGTTAATAATGACTTTGCAAATGCAAGTACAAGATACAATTTCTATGCCTATAACTTAAGGTAAAGGTATCAGTCCTGATGTCCACCTCTTTAAAAACAGGAAATTACTATCTTAATTCTAAATATGAGATGATTATATTAACTTTCACTTGCTTCTTTCTTGCTTTTTGACCTGTTACAATATAAAGGTTGGATATATTACAGTTAAGTAAAATTGCTTCTTACTATAATACATGTAACATATAAAACATTCACTGATAAGGCCTCACATTTAAAATGTGCTGAGTGCACACTATATAAAATTACTTTACAATATAGCATGAAATGTACATTGTGCATTTTATAAAAATATTAATCAAAACAAAAACTATTTTAGTTACAGTAATATGTTCAGTCCTTTCATGGTCCTTCTCTACTTTAAAGGAAAGTTCCACTTTAGAACTTAAAAAAACATTTTTTCATTGTATCTTTGTTTTCTGTACTATTATAATGTTTTAAAATCACTTGAAGTGCTTCTTTAACAATTTTAATAGGTTTCCCACAAAATGGCAACCAATGGGGCTTGCCGTGGTAACATGATCTTGTTTTCATGCTTTCATTCCTTCTTCCCAGAATACATTTCAAGTCCTCTTTATGTGAGTCATACTAAACATATGGAAGTGGTGTTTTACCATGTCATTAAGATAGAATGGCAGGAGTGTGACGCAATATTCTCTAAAACACCTTCTGTAACAGAGCTGCTTCAGTATTTCCTTGAGTGAGCTTCAGCTATTTGCCTGTCAGAGCTTGTTCTATGTTAGAAATAGCTTCCACTAAAAGAAAGTAGTTAAACAGCAGGATTTTGTAAAATGGATTTTTTGTAGTTCTAAAGGAATTGATACACTGTCCCCCACACTTTGAACCTGAGGTGTGAAAACTCTCACTGCAGTAAATGATCCTTCCTGAATCATGTACAGTTGACATCTACTGTTAAGGAAAGGACTCCAAAATAAATTGGTTTGCTATTTCCCAATTCCTTTAGTGGCATTTTTTTCTTTTTTCTTCTCTTGAATGATGCAGAACTGAAAAGCGCTTTACTAGTTCCTTAATTATGCCTGTCATATTCACCCTCCCCTTTTTTCATTTATTTATACTTTATTGACCGGGTAAGAGAACAGGTCCTGCTGGGAACCTTTTCACCCACGACCTGGGCTACAATGGCACAGACAAAACAAGTGAGAAATGCATTTAGCAATACAAAGAAGAAGAAAAATTCTGTCATAAAGACATATGACCACTATTACATGTACAAGACAAAGCCAAGGTGTGACAGTGAATAAGTTAAACAGTGAACATTTTCTAGAATGCATGCATTAATAATGCTTACATACACAATGTTAATTGTATTATAAACCCCTTCACACTCCCTCATACCTCATACTTTCATATTCTAAAAAATGCTGCAAAATATTTCCCTTATTAATCCAGCTATTATTGTTACAGCACTTTCCCTGCTCAGTAATTTATATATCATTTAAGTTGTGGTCATCTGTCAAAAAATCTTATTTGATATATTTATTTTCCTTCTTTTATTTCTTGAATCATGTATTTTTTTTACACAGAACCACCCATCAAAAAAAATCAGTATCTAGAGGGCTTTCCTTAAAGAAAAAGTCTTGAAAAATATGACATAGATTCAATGGAAAAGTGAACAAACAGTTGTATAAAACATCAGTCTGCCAAACATTAGTGCAGGCAAGTAAGACAAAGATGGAAATACACATTCAAAAAATGATGTATAAGAGTTGGGAACAATAGCTTTTGTCATAATGACTACTCTAACCATATTATTCTGGAATGTAAATGACCTTAAATGTATAGCAAAAAATAAAAGAGTATTGAATTATATTAAGAAATGCAGAGTGCAAATAGCAGTGTTGCAGGAGACATTTAAAAAGAAATGAGCATGTAAATTTGATAAAGAAAGGATTTCAGGATGGATATTAAACCGAATATCAGGGACAAAGGAAAATGGAAGTAATAATATTGATATTGAGGGGGGTATTAATACTGATAGAAAAGGAAAAAAAAGATAATACTGGTAGATTTGTGGTAGTAGAATACTGACAAGGGAGAAGGATTGCTCTGGCATATACTTATCTTCCAACAAAGACCCCTATTATGGAGCTTAAAGAATTTGGGAGGAATAATCATCTTTCAGAAGTAAATATTACTTACAGGTGGAAAATGGAACTTGATTTGCAATAGTGAGGATGTATCAAGGGAACCAAGAAGGGAAATATAACAAAAAAGGTAGATTTCAGAAGAAATTTATGAAAATAGTTAGTATGGAAGATGTGATTTCTGTAGTAGGAACTCTGAGAAAATGTACATATTATTCCCCAAAGTTCAATAAATGGGTATGACTAGACAAAATTATATTTCACAGGCACATATGCATTTAATTGAAAGCCTTGACACACATCCAATAACTATTTCAGATAATTCACCAATAACAATGAAGATAAAATGTAGGATAATGAATTATAAATGAGACACTGATACTTTCCTACCTACCTGTTAAAAAAAGAGAGGAATTTAAGAAATGGATAGTGGAAATTATTCAAGAGTTATTAGGAAAGATAAAACTTTCTTCAGAATGGATAGCTGGTGAGTGGGATAAAATGAAAATGGAGTTTAACAACTCTAGAGCACAAAAAATTGTTAGCACAACAACTTAGACAACAAAAGTAGAAAGGGTTGTCACCAAACTTAGGAAGCCTATGAGGGGAAAAAAACAAAGATCCTATAAAGGCATATTTTAGAAATGTTATGAAAATTTGTGTAAAGCAGAGGAATGTGGGAACCAATAAAAAGCACAAATGGAAATATTTATGGAAGACTTAATTATGCCAAAGTAAGAAGAAGATGAGGCTCAACAGCCAATAGTTAAGATAGGAGGAGATGAGATAAAAACAGTGCTGTACAGTCAATCCACAGGGAAGTCTCCAGGAACAAACAGTATTCCTTTGAACATTTAGAAGTTAGGAGGGGGAAAAAGTGATAAAGATCGGGAAATGTTTATCAGAATTTTTAAAAAGTACAGGAAACACCTGCATCTTGGAAGAAAGCTACCATGGCTGAACTACCCAAAGAGGGTAAATACCCATCAGGCCCAGCTTCATCTGTACCCATTTTAATTTTAAACCATGATTACAGTGTTTATATCTACTAGCTAAATCAATGGCAAACATGTTCTCAAATTTGATAGATATGGATTGGTGTAGTTTTCTTCCTGTCTTAGCTATTAACTGTTGAATATCATCTCCTCTTACCGTGGCATAATTGTCTTCCATGAACATTTTATACCTTTTCTTGGTTTCCCCATGGTTCTGCTTTATACAATTTTCATTTATATTTCTGAAATATATCTAATTCCTCTCTATGATCTCAGATTATTTTTCCTGTCATAGACTTCCTAATTCAGGTGACAACCCTTTCTATTTTCTGTTGCCTAACTTGTGTACTAAAAGTTTTTGAGCTCTGCAATTATCAAAAAAATTGCTTAAAAGCAGCTTTTCTAAATTCATGCATGTTATTCAAATACTCCATTTACTTTTAGCACTCTGTAGTTGCTCCTTTTCATGTTCTTTGAAATTCCATTTATTCGGCAGTGCTTTAACCTTTGTTAACCCCTCAGAATAATGCTTTAACCTTTGTTAACCCCTCAGGATAATTCATATTATTTCCTTTATATATGCCTTTCTCTTGTGTGTTATATGTTTTAAACTCCATTTCCATTTTAGCCCACTCCTTTCTGAAGAAAACATTGGTGCTTCATTTTTACTTCATTACCTTGTATCTTTGTCTTAGTTTTATTGGTGCCTGATCTGAAATATTCACTGGCTGTATCTTAAAGCTTTCAATTACTGTACCTTGGGAGATAATATGCAAATTATACTGGAGGTCCTGCTATTGAATTTAAACTTTTCATACCAGTCTCTTACATGTCTTCAGAGTCCTGTCTTCTTATGCTACAGTTTCCCTTCTAAGTTCCATTGAGACAGCCTCACTACTGCAAATCATGTTCTAGTCCTCACCTATAAATAACATTTCTGTTAAGACTGCAAGGCAGTGAGACATCTCTCTGCAGTACAATTGGTAGGGGACACATAGCTGAAGTGAAATTCAGATGTAGAAACATATGGCTGCCACAAATTCACTGTGGGCACAGAGAAGCCTGCAGCACCATCCCCATAGCTTCAATGATCAAATGCTTGGGAGAAATAGTTATCCATAGCCCCTAGGGCATCCAGAGATAGGTAGTATGGCAGAGAAGCAACAGAAAACCCATTGGGAATGTCAGTGGCAGTGAAAATGCAGTGTACAATGCCTTTATTGAAGGTGTGTGTGGACTGTTACCCTTCCCATTTTCTAGGGAAAATTGCATAAGACACGTACTGGAGCATATGTATGGCTTCAACAGCATGCAGGATTTCTTCCATGATGCAGTACACTTCAACATTTTGTATTTGTGTATGCATGTACTGTACATCAAGCCCAATGCACATTACCTCTCCTGTGCCATGTACTTGATTACTGAAGGGGTATGTATGGTGCTGAGTGTATCTGTGTGCACAGTGTGTTTGCTAAAGTCTGCAGTTGACTTTCTCTACAGCCATATGCTCCCAAACAAATGTAATACAGGGAAATGTCTTAAAGTCTAGCAGCCTGAATCCATAATATATCTTGCTGAAAGCTTATTTCTCCACAAATTCTCTTTAGCTCCACAATAGTACCTTTAAGTGGATTATACATACATACATGCCAACATAATCTTCGGCCCCTGCCAATAACCTCCTACTACCACAGATCTATCATTACTTTTCCTCTCATATCACTACTGAAGCCCCCAATAATCAGCATTATTATGCTACTTTACTTTTCCTCTGAACCTGATAATCTGCTTAATGTCCAATCCTTTCTTTATCAAATTCAGATGCTCATTTCTATCCAAATGCCTCATGTAACATTGCTTTTTGCACCCTACACTTTAACATAACTTAGTATTCTTTGCTTTTGCCTATACTTGTAAGGCCAT
Source organism: Protopterus annectens (assembly GCF_019279795.1). Lineage (NCBI taxonomy): Eukaryota > Metazoa > Chordata > Ceratodontiformes > Protopteridae > Protopterus > Protopterus annectens. The sequence continues at coordinate 1,672,122,837 of NC_056725.1, forward strand.
TTACATATCATGATAACATTAACAAAGTAGCCATTATGAGAAAAAGCTATTACTCTCACCTCTTGCACATGATAGCTCTTTTCAATGCATATTTCCAACGTTTAGCTTGCATTTACACAATAATGCTTGGCAGGCTGATCTGTTATGTAGCTGCTTCACCACATCTCCATTTGAACCCATGGCACATTTTCAAGACTTTTTTGCTTCAATAAAAACCATCAGAACAGATTTTTCAGAACCTCACCTCCTATTAACTTACATCAAACACACACAACTATGTGCATTTTCCAAAAAGTAAGTTTACCCTTCCAGATAATAGCTGTTGCCCTAAATCAGTGGCTGCACCCACAAGCGTTACCTATTCTAAATTAAGGTTACCCATGATAAAGCACATTAGAGCATGTGTTCCCATTTACACATTTTGGCATCTATTCTTTTCAATCTCTGTTCCCCCCATGTGATAAAGACCTTGTCTGCTTTCTTAAATATTCATGTTTAGCACTCGGAAAAAGTGCACTGGCTACCATTAAATAAATAAACTAAAATGCAGTGTTGTACTAAATGCATTAAATACTAAGGCTGCTGGGGAAACAACTACTTGTATGACTTACTCACTTCAAACAATTTCAAACTTCATTTATTTTCACTGAACTGTTTGCCAGTTTACAATTAAATGTTAATTACATTGTACTTTCTACATTTCACTCAGCACATACTGTTCAGATCTTTCTATGATTAATTGCTTATATCAGCAGACTGTTCATCTCCAAGAAAAAGCAATTGGTAATGAAAAGCAATAGCTAGAATTTACTGTTTGGCCCTCCCATTATTAGTTGCTTATACTTGTCTCCCAACTGAAGGCATTTGCTAATGATTAAAAATAGTTAATAATGACTTTGCAAATGCAAGTACAAGATACAATTTCTATGCCTATAACTTAAGGTAAAGGTATCAGTCCTGATGTCCATCTCTTTAAAAACAGGAAATTACTATCTTAATTCTAAATATGAGATGATTATATTAACTTTCACTTGCTTCTTTCTTGCTTTTTGACCTGTTACAATATAAAGGTTGGATATATTACAGTTAAGTAAAATTGCTTCTTACTATAATACATGTAACATATAAAACATTCACTGATAAGGCCTCACATTTAAAATGTGCTGAGTGCACACTATATAAAATTACTTTACAATATAGCATGAAATGTACATTGTGCATTTTATAAAAATATTAATCAAAACAAAAACTATTTTAGTTACAGTAATATGTTCAGTCCTTTCATGGTCCTTCTCTACTTTAAAGGAAAGTTCCACTTTAGAACTTAAAAACATTTTTTCATTGTATCTTTGTTTTCTGTACTATTATAATGTTTTAAAATCACTTGAAGTGCTTCTTTAACAATTTTAATAGGTTTCCCACAAAATGGCAACCAATGGGGCTTGCCGTGGTAACATGATCTTGTTTTCATGCTTTCATTCCTTCTTCCCAGAATACATTTCAAGTCCTCTTTATGTGAGTCATACTAAACATATGGAAGTGGTGTTTTACCATGTCATTAAGATAGAATGGCAGGAGTGTGACGCAATATTCTCTAAAACACCTTCTGTAACAGAGCTGCTTCAGTATTTCCTTGAGTGAGCTTCAGCTATTTGCCTGTCAGAGCTTGTTCTATGTTATAAATAGCTTCCACTAAAAGAAAGTAGTTAAACAGCAGGATTTTGTAAAATGGATTTTTTGTAGTTCTAAAGGAATTGATACACTGTCCCCACACTTTGAACCTGAGGTGTGAAAACTCTCACTGCAGTAAATGATCCTTCCTGAATCATGTACAGTTGACATCTACTGTTAAGGAAAGGACTCCAAAATAAATTGGTTTGCTATTTCCCAATTCCTTTAGTGGCATTTTTTTCTTTTTTCTTCTCTTGAATGATGCAGAACTGAAAAGCGCTTTACTAGTTCCTTAATTATGCCTGTCATATTCACCCTCCCCTTTTTTCATTTATTTATACTTTATTGACCGGGTAAGAGAACAGGTCCTGCTGGGAACCTTTTCACCCACGACCTGGGCTACAATGGCACAGACAAAACAAGTGAGAAATGCATTTAGCAATACAAAGAAGAAGAAAAAATTCTGTCATAAAGACATATGACCACTATTACATGTACAAGACAAAGCCAAGGTGTGACAGTGAATAAGTTAAACAGTGAACATTTTCTAGAATGCATGCATTAATAATGCTTACATACACAATGTTAATTGTATTATAAACCCCTTCACACTCCCTCATACCTCATACTTTCATATTCTAAAAAATGCTGCAAAATATTTCCCTTATTAATCCAGCTATTATTGTTACAGCACTTTCCCTGCTCAGTAATTTATATATCATTTAAGTTGTGGTCATCTGTCAAAAAATCTTATTTGATATATTTATTTTCCTTCTTTTATTTCTTGAATCATGTATTTTTTTTTTACACAGAACCACCCATCAAAAAAAATCAGTATCTAGAGGGCTTTCCTTAAAGAAAAAGTCTTGAAAAATATGACATAGATTCAATGGAAAAGTGAACAAACAGTTGTATAAAACATCAGTCTGCCAAACATTAGTGCAGGCAAGTAAGACAAAAGATGGAAATACACATTCAAAAAAATGATGTATAAGAGTTGGGAACAATAGCTTTTTGTCATAATGACTACTCTAACCATATTATTCTGGAATGTAAATGACCTTAAATGTATAGCAAAAAATAAAAGAGTATTGAATTATATTAAGAAATGCAGAGTGCAAATAGCAGTGTTGCAGGAGACATTTAAAAAGAAATGAGCATGTAAATTTGATAAAGAAAGGATTTCAGGATGGATATTAAACCGAATATCAGGGACAAAGGAAAATGGAAGTAATAATATTGATATTGAGGGGGGTATTAATACTGATAGAAAAGGAAAAAAAAGATAATACTGGTAGATTTGTGGTAGTAGAATACTGACAAGGGAGAAGGATTGCTCTGGCATACACTTATCTTCCAACAAAGACCCCTATTATGGAGCTTAAAGAATTTGGGAGGAATAATCATCTTTCAGAAGTAAATATTACTTACAGGTGGAAAATGGAACTTGATTTGCAATAGTGAGGATGTATCAAGGGAACCAAGAAGGGAAATATAACAAAAAAGGTAGATTTCAGAAGAAATTTATGAAAATAGTTAGTATGGAAGATGTGATTTCTGTAGTAGGAACTCTGAGAAAATGTACATATTATTCCCCAAAGTTCAATAAATGGGTATGACTAGACAAAATTATATTTCACAGGCACATATGCATTTAATTGAAAGCCTTGACACACATCCAATAACTATTTCAGATAATTCACCAATAACAATGAAGATAAAAATGTAGGATAATGAATTATAAATGAGACACTGATACTTTCCTACCTACCTGTTAAAAAAAGAGAGGAATTTAAGAAATGGATAGTGGAAATTATTCAAGAGTTATTAGGAAAGATAAAACTTTCTTCAGAATGGATAGCTGGTGAGTGGGATAAAATGAAAATGGAGTTTAACAACTCTAGAGCACAAAAAATTGTTAGCACAACAACTTAGACAACAAAAAGTAGAAAGGGTTGTCACCAAACTTAGGAAGCCTATGAGGGGAAAAAAACAAAGATCCTATAAAGGCATATTTTAGAAATGTTATGAAAATTTGTGTAAAGCAGAGGAATGTGGGAACCAATAAAAAGCACAAATGGAAATATTTATGGAAGACTTAATTATGCCAAAGTAAGAAGAAGATGAGGCTCAACAGCCAATAGTTAAGATAGGAGGAGATGAGATAAAAACAGTGCTGTACAGTCAATCCACAGGGAAGTCTCCAGGAACAAACAGTATTCCTTTGAACATTTAGAAGTTAGGAGGGGGAAAAAGTGATAAAGATCGGGAAATGTTTATCAGAATTTTTAAAAAGTACAGGAAACACCTGCATCTTGGAAGAAAGCTACCATGGCTGAACTACCCAAAGAGGGTAAATACCCATCAGGCCCAGCTTCATCTGTACCCATTTTAATTTTAAACCATGATTACAGTGTTTATATCTACTAGCTAAATCAATGGCAAACATGTTCTCAAATTTGATAGATATGGATTGGTGTAGTTTTGTGGAGGAGAGGGAAACATTTTACATCAATAGAACAATGATGTTCCAGAGATAAGCATAATGTAAGGAAATAGCACTGTTGTTGGTCAGTCTTAATACAGAGAAAGCATCTGACAGAATAAGCTGTGATTTTCTGAGTACATCAATGGAAGCATTTGCAATTCCCTGATACAATAAAAATGTTAATATATAAGGATATATGAATGGTTGGATGCAAGTATAAAAGTGGGAGGGTTCTTCTCTGATAGGTTGTGTTTGAACAAAGAAACCAGGCAGGGGCATTCTATTTTCCTTTTGTTGTTTACTTTATATATAGACTTATTGTCAAATGAAATAAGGAACACAGAAATTCTAGAATATAATTGGTATGGTAATAAAGAGAAGTTGGCTTCATTTGCAGGTAATATTACTTTGTACTTGATAAATACAGAAAAAGGACATATCGGTGTTGTTTAACATTTTGAAACAGTTTCATGTCCTTTTGGGAGGGTGGGGTGGCCTAATGGTTAAGGTGTTTGTCTTACAAACACAAGGTGCAAGGTTTGAGTCTCACAAGGGATAATTGGCTTGGCTTAAAATGGCTCGCAAGGGCAATTAGCCTAGTATGAACCTATGAACTAATCCTATGAACATTAATAAAGATAAAACAAAAATTATAGTTGTAATCTATGTACCCACACATGAACTGGAGCAGCAATACCCATATTGATGGGGGCACAATAAGATGAACTATTTAGGAATATGGATTTAAAAGACTTATTTTATGGCAACTAAGAATATGTGAGAAGAGACTAAAAAGATAATACAGAAACTAAGAAAATGTTAGCTCTTGTTTATGGATACAGATAGCAGGATGAAAGCATTGAAAATATTTTTTGTCTCTTTAGTTTTACATACAGGTCAGACATATTTTTATCAACCAGAGGAGAAATTGTGGATAATAATTAATAAAAATAGTTGAAGGAATTTATCTGGGAGGGAAGAGGGCAAGAGTTAAGCGGGAAAGGTTTGATTCCTGAATAGAACAAGGTGGTTTAGGGCACGAGGACTTGGCGTGTGTAACCTATTAATTCCTCTTGGCTCCTTTTAAGGGCTGGGGCAATTTTATTTAAAGCACTGCCTTTTTTTTCTTTGTTGATTTTGTGGAGATCTGTGGGTATCTTTTGGATATAGCCAATAAAAGGGATCAAGTCGACATGAGGAAAAGTGGACAATTTCTTGCTTCTTGCATCAACTTGAACATGCAAAGACACGTTTTTGCACACCTTTGAATGTTAGGGGTGTTTGAAGTTTTAGAGTACTGAAGTGTAGGGTTTCTTTTATTATTCTATATTTTTTTATATTAAATTATGGAAGAAATTGATAAGTATTGTTTAATGGGTTTATTGGATAGGGGTTATTTATTAAGTTGTAGCCAGTGTTTAATGTGTAACACTACATCTGATGGATGAGACTTGTAGAACATAATTTGTAGTAAATGTGAAATATTTTCTGTGAGAGTCCTGTAATTTTAACAAAATAGGTATTGACTCATTACAGCCAAGTGATGTCTCCAGGCATTTCTGCAGTTACCTCCTACTGCATCTCTAGGCGTCAAATATTTCCTGTTCATATTTGCATTAATAATTCCAAAACTATGCTACCTACAAGGTATCAGAATACTTTATCTTGAAATATGCATGATGGCAAACAACTGTATTGATATTTGACCTCTGTCAATTAGTATTTGTTAGAAATGTAAGGTGATAACTTAATTTTTAAAGGCTGAAGCCACACCCACTGGGAGTTAAAGGTACCCATTCAAAACAGCTCTACTGGAAGGAATGAGTTAAGGAGGCTGGTATACAAGTGAAATATGAAAACTAAAGTGAACATATATGTCAATGTAAAGATAATTAAACATAAAGAGATGCAAAAAAAACTTACTTCTGATTTTCTTATGATAGCACCTAGAAACTCAGGGAAAGTACGTGTTACTGAGAGTTTAAATATTCAAAATGGTGTTATTTTCATTATCATGGAGAAAGCTGGGGGAGAGTATACTGAATGTGAAAGGTGATAACAGTGCGAACAGAGTGAAAACTGTCAGTCTGCCCACAGATAAACCATAACTGAATAAAAATAATACTATTGAATATGCAAACAGATCCGCTTAGGCGACCGCTACTACGCACGCTTTATTGTAATAAAATTAAACGTTAACAAAATTATACAACGCTTTCGTCTAACTCAATGGTTAGACTTCTTCAGATAAACTGACAAACATCTTAAAAGTAGTGCATATTTGTTTATATAGCAAGCCTTCCTTAGGAAACCCGCCAACATTCAAACCCATGATGGAATTTCTTAAAGTGACACTACTGCTACATTCTTGAAAACACTAATATGAATAATATAAATGTTCGCTAAATTGAACATAATAAGTTTATTCCTGAAATGTATTTATGTTAAAAGTACTCACATTTGCATGTTAAGAAGTAAATATATTATAACATGATAAATTATAACCAAAAAGTTAAAAAATTAAATGATTTATAAATTAAAGCGTTCCATTTTGAAAGGATGAGTGATGTGCAGAAATCTCTAAAGTAAAGTAATAAACCCTTTTGTTTATTAAATAATAAGTTGTGATCCTTTTGAATCGCAACTATGATATGGCTCGATAATAACTCAACATATGCAATTATTAAATCATAAAAAAATGAACAATATATATAAAAAACCAATACATTAAAATTATTTTGTCTTAAAAATAAATTATTTATTTGTATGTTAGTAATTAAAATTATTATTTATCTAAAATTATTATTTATTGAATTTAATGAGTTGCAGAGGTCATAAGATTGTTACAATTATTTTTATTGTTGTTATTATTGATAAGTATTTCTATTCCAGACAATAAGGAAGGTTATAGAAATTAAAACATTATTTCTAAACAAAAGGGTTTATTATTTTACTTTAGAGATTTCTTGAAATCTTTATTAGATTTGATTCTAAATAACAGTGTTTTTTCTTTTGATGGTCAGTATTTCCTTCAAACAAATGGAGTGGCAATGGGTACCCCATGTGCCAAATCTTATGCAAACTTAGTAATGGCACAATGGGAGAGTTTATCAAGACAAGTGAAAGATACTCTAGTTTTATACCATATTATAAGTGTTCCGTGGATGTTTTCCTTGTATGGAATGGTGCCATCAATGAATTAAACCATTTTATAGAATATGTTAATTCCACTACTTTTTTTCGAAAGTTCACTGTGAAATGGTCTATCGATAGAATTGAATTTTTGGATGTATCAGTGATAAAGGAGGGAGAAGTGATGCATACTGAAATTTATAGGAAAGACTGTAGAAGGAACAATCTTCTTCATAGGCAGAGTATGCATACTCAGCATATTTATAAAAAATGTGCTACAGAGTCAGGGTCTAAGGGTGTCTAGACTCACTAGTTCACAGACAAGCTGTAAGAGAGCACTATCAAATTTTAAGGATCAGTTTAAGGACAGAGGCTACATGCCATATGAATATGAAAAATTAGATAAATCAGAGTAAAGAGATAGGTCTAAGAAGGGTAGACCATTCTTTAATAATCATAATAGAGCTAGTGACTCAAAATCTAATGCTAATAATTTAAAGACAACACAGAAATGTGGGATGGTATTACCCTATGGTAATAATAATACAACCATACTTTTGGATCATAAATAGAAATTGGCAAATTCTGACATCGGATGAGAAGTTAAGAAGTATAGTTGGACAAAAAACATGTTTCTCATATCGCAATAATAAGTCACTGAAGAGATTATTATGCTATAAAGATGTTAAGATTACCAATAGAATTAATGTATTACAACAGCAAGGAACATCTGGTTGCAGATGATGCAACCACTGCAGTATATGTGTAATAAGGATAGATTTATACACCCTACTACAAATTACATGTATTTGTTTAAACACTATGTGAACTGTATGAGTAGGGATGTTATTTACTTAGCCTACTGTACAAAATGCCCATGTTTCTATATCGGGATGACCAACTGTATGTTGAGAGATATAGAGTTAGAGAGCATATCTATGCCATTAATGAAGAAGATGAAGGAAATGCTTTGGCCAAGCACATTTTAGAGCATGGCACTATACATAGATTTTTGTTCCTAGTACTAGAAATAGTACGTCGCACATGTAGGTAGGTTGGATAATTTCAAAAATCAGACAGAGCAGAGGGAAATTAGATGGATAATCAAGATGCAAGCAGATAAGGGGTTTGGTCTCAATGACAAAGTAGCACTGAGGCCATTTCTGGCTGACAGGCCTTTAAAACATTGATATATACATTCTCATATAATTATATTTTTATGAAATATCTCTATGAAATGTTCTTTTATTTCTCCAATAAATTCAGCCCCCTCTTTCCTATTGCCAGTATCCTTAATTGCAGTTACCCCTATCATCAGAATCTCCTTTCTCCATTCCTGTGTTGGCTTAGCTCTTAGAATACTTTCTGCTACTTCATAAATATAATATTCTGTATGACTATTGTTAGTCTCCTTAAAGATCTGCATCCAAAATCCCAGTCTCTTCTTTCTTGAGCTTCCCCTCATTTCATCATCACCCCTTTCCACTTTGAATTATAGATTTCTGCTTGTGATATGTATAGCAGCCTTAACTGTGTAGCTCTATAATACCGCTTCAAATTGGGTAATCCCAGTCTGCCTTGTTCTAGTAGAAGAATCACCTTATCCCACTTAACTCTTGCCATCTTACCCTCCCAGATAAAATCATTCATCTCATTATCAATTGCTATCAACAACTTCTCCTGTGGTAGATAAATATATGCCTGACCTGTGTATAAGACTAAAGGGACTAAGAACATTTTAACTGCTTGTATGTTACTATCCATATAACAGAGTTTCCAAGTTCTCAGTTTATTTTATCTTTTGTTTAATCTCTTCCCACATATACTTAGCTGACAGGAATCGTTTTAATCCATACTACTAAACACTTCATTTTATCACGTCCCCATAAATGTGGATATTGCAAAAACAATTTGTGTATGGGTACATCATTTACAGCTATTGCCATTGTTTCAGCTTCATTAAGTTTGTATCCTGAAAAGATGTGAAACTGTCTCGAAATGTTCCACAACACTGTAATTCCTATACAGCCAGCTTTTCTTGACTGCCATACCAATTATATCCTTGAATTTCTGAGTCCCTTATTTTCTTTACCAATGGTTCTAAATATAATTCAAATAAAGGGGAAAGAGGACTCCCCTGCCTTGTTCCTTTTCTCAATTTTCAGAAATTATCAGAGGACCCCGCCCACTTTAATTTTCACCTCTGATCCCTCATCTATCCTCCTAATCAACCTTATAATTTTATCAGGGAATGCAAATGCTTCCACTGCCCTGCTCATAACATTCCAGCTTACTCTATCAAATGCTTTCTCTGTATCAAGACCCACCAAACATCAGTAATATTTTCTTACATTCTTCTTCCCTCTGGATCATCAATGTTTTCTTAATGTTGCCAAATGTCTGTCTCCCCTCCACAAAACCACACTGATCCACATCTATCAATTTTGGCCTCACTTTTGCCATTATAGACATAAACACTTTATAATCATGTTTTAGTATTGAAATGGCCCTGTATGAAGCTGGATCTGATAGATCTTTGCCCTTTTTAGGTATTACAGCTACCACCGCTTTCTCCCAGGATGTTGGTACTTCTATTCCTCTTAAAGTACTGTTAAACAAAACCTTCCAGATCTTTATCATTTTTTTCCTTCCTAGCTTCCAAACTTTCATAGGAATACCATCTATTCCTGAGGACTTTCCTGTAGATTGGTTATGCATAACCATTTTTATCTCATCTCCTTCTATCCTGTTAGTAACTGAGCCTCTAACCTTGGCATATTTAATTCTTCCATAAACACTTTCATTTGTACATTTTCTTGATTTTTCACATTTTCACTGCCTTATACCGACTTTCAAAGAATTTCTGAAATATTTCTAATACCTCTACAGGATCTCATTGCCTTCCTTGTTACAGGAGCTTAAGCTTGGCATCAGCCCTTTCTACTTTCATTTGCCTGAGTCATTTTGCTAAAAGTTTTTGTGCTCTAGTTATTATAAAAAAAACAGTAGTTTAACAGCAGTCTTTCAAGTCATGCATACTGTGGAGATAACCCCTTATTTTCCTTTTTAGCATTCTGCAGTTGCTCCTCTTCTTGTTCTGTGAGATTCCCCCTATTCTGCAGTAGTTTAACATTTGTCAGTCCCTCTAAATAATTCTTGTTGCTTCTTAATCCTACCCCCCTTTCTTTTATTTCCATCTTATTTTAGCACTCTACTTTAATTTCATCCCACTCCCTAGCTATATTTTCAGAAGAAATTTATATCTTCTCTAACAGCTCCTGAATTATTTCTACTACCTATTCCTTAAATTCCCCTCTTTTTAACAAACAGGTGGGAAAGTGCCAGTGTATCATTTTTATTTCATAACCCCATGTTTTTTATTTTAGTTATTGTTGGTGCATGATCTGAAATAGCTATTGGGTGCATATCAAGACCTTCAATTAAATGCACATGTTCCTGTGAAATGTAAATTCTGTCTAGCCTAGCCCAGTTTTTTTTTGTTCCATGGGGAATAATATGTAAATTCACTTCATACTCCTAGTACAGAATTCACATCTTCCATGCCAAACATTTTCATAAATTTCTTCAAAAGTCTGCCTTTCTTTGTTATACTTTCCCTTGAGGGCACCCCAGACACATCTTTACTGCTTCAAATCAAATTCCAGTCTCCACCTATAAGTAATTAATATTCCTTGCTGAAAGCTGATTATTTTTCCCAGAATTGTCTTAAGCTCCTTTATAGCACTACTCCCTTGCCAGTAGCCCCTTAGTTTAAAAATCTACCATTGTTATTTATTTACTTTCTTCTATCGGTATTGGAGCTCCTCTTGCAATTAATATAAGTAATCCTCTTTTCAACTGCCCCAGGCATTCCTCTGAAAAACCACCATAAAAGCCTTTCTTTATCAAATTAACACATTCAGTTCTTTCCAAATACGTGTCCTGTAGCATATCTATTTGCACTCTACATTTTTAATATAGTTTACTTTCTTTTTTGTATTATTTATCTGTGAGATGTTTAAAGACATCATCAAAAGCAACATTGTATTAAAAAGTTATTATTTCCACCTTTTATGCATAACAGCTTTTTTTGTTAAATGTTAAGTTCCAACTTTTGTGTTACATGCATACACTGTTTGGTAGGTTGAACTTTTATACAGTTGTTTCAAGACATATCCATTTCAGCCTACATCACATCTTACAAAAATGTTTTATTGAAAGCCCTCAAACACAAAAACAACACACCCCATACCCCCCAAAAAACTATTAGCTTAAAACTAACACATACAACTATGTACATTTTCAAATATTGATGTTTTACCCTCCTAAAAGGAACAAATGTCCCAAACTGACAGCCATATTCATAGACTTGAGTTAATCTAAAAGAAAGGTTATCCATGCTAAGATGCATAGTGCACACTTTGCTTCTACCAAGTGCTGTCTGGTTTCATCTTACCTTTATGGATCTCCCAGCTGAAAGAATACCTGAATGCTTTGAGAGAACATTGACTCATAGTCAATTTATTTTCTGTTTTTCCCCTAGCCAATTTTTTATCAGATTGTAGCAAACTTCTCGTCATCAAATTATCTCCACGGAGACACGAGGAACAGATACATAATTACATTTATTTGCTAGAAAAAAAAGAGTTATAATATTCAATATTCTTTTTCATTTACTTGCTTTCTCTTAAAACTTGTTACTATATCAAGCTAAGGCCTTAGACCAGTCATTCTCCTATGCAAAAATGAGAAAAAGCACATTAACTGTTCTTTTGTTATGCTCTTTTAACCAGACCTTTTTTACATTGCAGTTCCTATACATTTATTAAAACTGAACAAGGAGAAAGGGAAAAGAATGGAACAAGAAAAAGAAAAAAAAAACAGGAGCATCTGTTTACAATAGTATCCCCATTACACTTAAAAACAATTGAGAAAGCTTTACTTACTATAAAAATAGTATTATTAAGAAAAAAAATAGTTTTACTTTCGGAATGTACCTTACCCGACACCTGCAGCAGTTGGAAAGACCCCAAAAGTTCCTCACCAAAAGGATAAAGGGGCTCAAACATATGTCATACGATGCCCGACTGAAGAAACTCCAGCTCTATTCAGTCGCATACCGTCTGCTCAGAGGTGATCTGTGCCTGACATACAAGGCCATGTCCAACCTGGAATTAATGGACATGCTCCACCTCAAAAAATCCAAATCCACCAGAGCCACGAGAGCAAGAGACTTAAACCTCAACACGGATATAAATAGGACGTGCTGGAGGGATAGATTCATCACCCAGAGACTCCCTACACTATGGAACAGAATCCCAGTCCATGTCAGGCAGAGCCCCTCACTGACTCTGTTCAAGAGAAATCTTGACGAGTGGATGGGAGATCGTAGGTTTACCCCGGGAATCATCTCTGTGTCACTGATGGACAGAGGCACAGCAAACTAATGGGTATAGTATTCTCATCCTAAGGGGTGGTGAAAGCCACACACACTCTGGCTAGGCTTATAAATGCCCTAGGGCAGATAGCCTAGTATGAACCTATGAACTTACAGTTCATTTTCATCCTCCCTTAAGTATTTTTCTGAACATTAATGACATGAAGTAGGGCATATAAATTAGAATCCCTCACAAGTCCAACAAAGTTCAATATTTCCAGATTTTAGTATTGCTTTGTAATCTCACATTTGTCATGTTTCCAAGTTACTGGTTGTATTCCTATTTGTCTCTATCTCCCAAATCCTGTCTCTGCTTCATTTCCAACATACTCTCTATTCTTCTAGTCAACTTTCATGCTCCATTCCTTCTCTCCAGCATTTTCCATTAAAACACTGGAAAAAATTTAACTGGCACAGTCTCTCTGTGGTCTTTATTACCAGAACAAAAAGAAGCAGAATATTCTTCTGTTTCACAGCTCACTTTTTGATGGACAAACATTTGTATTTCCTCCTTAGCATGCACTTCATCAAAAAAAAGATTTTATCCCTCCAGAGAAGAATATTTTGAAGATGGCTGGCTACAGCAGTTTGAATCTCACTCCTGCTTCTTGACATTCCCTGAACAGTGGAATAAATTTACTCCTCCCTGGTGTACAACAAGTAGTCATTCTCCACAAATTCTCTGTTTTCTCCTACTTTTAGTACTTTGCCCTTCTACCACAGTTTTCTCAGAGTCAACTCCTTCTGCTGGTAATATTACATTGTTACTATTAAAAGTCTAGGTTGTTTTCTCATAACCAAGTGTGGAGCATACAGACAATGTGCCTTTTCAATTAACAACTTAACAACTCCTGCTGTGGAATACCAGACCAGCTGCTTATTTGTGCTTTCATAACACTGATACAGTCTGTTCCCTCCAGCTTCTCTGGCACAGCTGAAAATCTCAGGTTTTCCCTACGTGCTCTATCCTTCAATTATATTATTTTTGTAACATCTCTTCTTGAGCAGTCTCATATTCAGCCAGCCTTTTCTTTATTTCAACCTCTGATTTTTGCAGTTTTGTCACCTCATCTGAATATCTGTTTAATGCTTCTATGATGGGTTCCTACTCCAGGCCAGCAATAAAGGAACCTCAGTCCTCACCACAGACTCTGGTGAGGGAAGGTCACTAACAGTATAGATGGATTCACACAGTATTTTCGATGGATTCACTCAGTATTTTCAGATGCAGCTCCCTGCACCAAGCACAATTTATCTTAAGAGCACACAGACAGCAAGCTCCAGACCTGGGGCTGGACTCTCTCTCTTTCTCTCCAGACCCACGCAAAACTCCACACTAACTTTTGAGATCTGTGTCCCTGTTCCCAGTAGCTGACACACACACACTTGGCTATCTGAGTTTCACACACACACACACACACACACACACACACACACACACACACACGCACACACACACAAAACTGGGAAAAAGTGGCACTTATTTGCTAGATGCGCCCCTTTCTGCACAGACTCTGAGGTAATCCAGTCAGCTAATCTAAGGCTCTTACAAAGGGTACCCAATTATACTGTGTAAAATTAATACTAATACAAATGGTAGAGTATGACCAAAGCAGCAAGGCTTTCAAGAGCAGCCACAGTATCATTAAAACAAGCACAGGTACTATTAAGATGTTGGAAGTATTCTCTAAGGGACCAGCCACAATGAAAGTTATTAAAACATTTAATGATAAATAATAAAACAGAAAACATGAGAATACTGAATACAATAAACAGGGTTTCAACCACAGAGATACAAAAATAATACAGTTGGATAGTTACTCACAGATGTAGAAAACAGTACTAAACTATTCTCACTAAATGTCCCTGACTAACTAATTACAGTTCCCTGACAACTTACTAAAGCAAGGCAAGCTAGTGTGTGCTGAGTGTCTTACCACAGCAAAAGCCAGATGATATCTCTGTCTTTCTGTGTGGATATGTGAGATATATATCCTGTCAGATTTTAAAATGCTGATAAAAGGGTTCCAAAGAAAACAGATGCTGGCTGGAGGATGACATCATCTCTGGTCACCCGACTCTGGTACAATACACATACAGACCTTTGCTAAGATGTGTGGCAGCATCTGAAGGCCATAACACAATTTCAAACTTTCCACCCTTCCAGGGTTTTCTGATAAACATACAGATTTAGTCTGTTATAACAATACAACCTAATATACATGAATACATTCTTTCTGTCCAGCAGGACCTACTGTTGATGCATTTTTAACACAAGTAATTTTACAAATATATTTTTAACTCAAACATCTGTACAAATCAGTGTGACAGTCATATAACAAATTTTTTTACAAAAGTCCAGCTAATTATGCTGGCATATACACATGTACTGCCCTACTCTCCCTGGCACAGATGACACTACCTCATAACATCACAGCTTCTTCCCCTTTTTTTCCAGACTTTTGTTGTTTGAGTTGATGTACTCCATCAATGTTTAATTTATTTTTAACCAGGTCTGTGTTCAGTTGTCTTATGCTTTCCTCTACGTTACTGGAAGTCATGTCTGGAGCTTGAACTGTTTTTTTTTTTTTTTTTTTTCTGAACAGCTGCAATACTTGCTGAACAGCTGCAATACTTTGTGTTTTTCCTCACCTTTTGTAACTGATTTTCCTTCAGGTCATCTGCATTTCTTATTTCCTCACATCCAGGCAGTGTACTTCCTGGCCAGTTTCTGAAATACCCAGAAACACAAAAGCCCTCTAGCCTTCTCTGTAGAGTTTCTGTTTTTACAATGGGAAAGCTAGAATTAAGCTGTTACTCAATGTGCTGCCATCTCGGACGTCCTTATGTGCTTGCATCTGTTCTTGGTGTCCCACACCCCATGCACTTTTAGCTCTCTGGAAACTGCTCCTCAAACAAAGTCTGTAGCATCTGTGGTGGCTGACTGCTTTGGAGCCGGGACGGAGAAGGGAAGACCTTCATTTAAGGATCTGTTATCTCCACCAAGCGATTTCTCTTCTGACAGTACTGGGATCTGAAAAGATAAAGGGTGTTTATGCTGAGACCAAAAAGATATCAGATATCACTGTATTTTTCTCATGTGAAGTTTTGCTGTGGGTATCATGAGAATCATAGATGCCATGAGACCCAAAATCCGGAGGTATTCCTTCACAGTGACTAAAGCCTGAGTGGAAAAACTTAGAAATAGCATTAAATAAAGATTTATGTTTTTCCTGTGGAAGAAAATCTGTTTAACCTGAGGTGTCTAGTTGACATCCCAGGAACACAATCTTGTGTGAGGGAGTAGTCAAGGAAGACTTTTGAATGTTCTCTTGGAATCCCAGCTTGTGCAAAAGTTCTGTCACCCAAAAGAGAGATTCCTGACATTTAGAAAAAAAATGACTATGCAAAGATAAGCAACTCATCTAAATATGGAAAAATGTGGATAACTGGAACTAGACACTTTATGAACACTCTTGGTGCACTGGATAGTCCAAAGGGTTAGGCAGATAACTGATTGCTTGATCCAGGCACACAAAACCTTAAATACCTAAAGTCTGGATGACTAGGAATGTGATGATAAACACCTTTTAAATTTAGTGTTACCAGGAAATTTGAAAGGAGGAAGAACAGGCAATGTGCTGTGAAGTGACATCATTTTGAATTTGGGCCCTATCACAAACACGTTTAGGAAAGAAAGATTCAAAACTGGTTTCCACATATTTTTTTTATTTGGGACTAGGAACATCCTTGAATAAAACCCCTTCCCCAAATGGAAAGTAGGAAATGGTTCTATCACTCCTTGGGACAGCATATCATGAAGAACACATGTAAACAAAACAGTCTGATCTGCAGGATGAGGAAAGACCCCCTGGAAAGGAGGAATTTCTTCTCACTGCCATTTGTAACACTAATGAATGATTTTCAGTACCCATTTGCCTGAAACAATCTGTTGTCAAACAGAAAAATGGGGATTCAGACTTTCTGGAAGAGAAACAAGGCCAGGGTGGGAGGGGGTCACTAGGTCTCTTGAATAATCATTCAGACTTCTTGAAGTGTCTTTGGTTTTGGGAGGTTTAACACTTTTTTTTTGGAAACTCATTGCCACTTCTTCTTAACTGTCAAGTTACCTGAATTCTTTTGAGATTTTTTTTTCTGACATTGGATGAGAAGAAAAGGAATCCCTTAGAGAAATTTGTAAAAGGAGGGATGAAAAACCTTACAGATTCCCTGGATCAATTTGCCCTTTTCATCACACTTTTTGGTTACCTCTGCAGCATGGGTGCCAAACACCAAATCTCTATCCAAGGGAGAATTTAAAATCTAATTTTAACATCATATGAAAGGTTCTGATAATGCAGCCAAGCAAGCCTCTTAAAACCATACCAGTGGTCATAGCCCTGGAAGAAATATCACCAGAATTATATAAACACTGCTAACAATGATTAGTGACTTGTGCAACATAAGAAAATTAAGTTATTCAAAAGAAATTTTTCCTCACAAGAAAAAGCTGTAGATAAAACATTCCTTATACTTTCACAATATGTCAGAATAAACCTTAACATATGAACCCGACAATTTAAAATTCTGAGATTCAAAGTTGCAGAAGGATACACTTTGTTCCCATATCTATTAATAATTTTCCTATCCTTATTAGAAAGTGTAGGATTGGAGTTAACCAAGTGCTTAGCAATAGAAGAGTCAATTAAGGCTACAGCTGCTGAGTCAGGTTGGAAAAAGGATATAAAAATGTAAAAGACTGAGGAACTTTATACATCCTATCTGCCTTTTTAGGGACAGTTGACTATCAGGAAAATTGCAGGTAGTAAGACACACATTTTCTAAATAAGACAAGACAGAATACTCATAGTATTTTTCAAGGGACTAGGAAACTTCAGTGTTCACCTACTGCTAGGACATTCTAACAACAGTCTCAGAAAAAGAGAAAGCCCACAAGGAGAATCAGAAAGAGAACTGTCATCCGAGTCTGAATAAGAAATCTGAGGACAAAACCCTGAATCTTTCCCTGTATCTTTCTGTTCAGATTCAGAATCTTGAAGCTCTTCAAGATAGGAGGCATCCCTCTTTCTTTAACCAGAACCTACTCTGCAAGAATAATCAATAGCCTGAATCAAACCCTGAGCCAACCACAGTAAATTACTCATATCCACAGAAATTTAAAAAGTAGATATATGCTTGGATTTCTGTTTCTTTTTGACAGGAAAAATAGGGCCAGCCATGTTACTAATGGCAGCTGCTGCTTCCCCAGGGATGGATACAGCATTCTGACACAACAGGGAAGCCTCCCTGTTCCCTCTCCCAAGACTGACAACAGTGATTCTCCCTTGCCCACTGAGGCAACAACAGCCAAAGAGGAAATGGCTGACCCCCAGTCCATAGTGGCTATAGGTACTACACCAGAGGGATCCATGGTAAAAGATGAGTGGTCTGAGGTACAAAAAAAGGCCACAGCAGAATCACCCACCTGTGGCTAAGGCAAATAAGCCTGCTGTCGAGGTAAATGCTGTTTGCTTAACTTTTTCTTTTTGTAGCTGGAAGGACAGACTGCGGGAGGGACAATCTGTTCTGTGGTCAAGCCGAAAAAGGTGTTTCTGTTCTGGGGTAAACAAGCAACAATGTCAGTAAAACTACCAGTCCACAAAAGTTACTTTTTTTACAGAAAAAAACACAGTGAAAAGTACTTCCAAACACTGTCAGTCCCACACCCTTAAAACAAACAAACACAATTTCTCCACAGAAAATAGTTTATTAGTTAGATAACACTACTTTGAAATTAAAAACAATGAGTGCCCCATTTAAAAGTATGTTACAGTCTCAAGACAAGTCATTAAAACACAACACTCCTACTTTCAAAATAACTTTCCTGAAGAGGAAAGTAATAAATCATCAGTAAAAAATAAGAACATGGAATTTTTTTTCCCCAAAGGGAACTTATCTGCCTAGCTAAGGAAAACACAAGCCAGCCATCATTCATTGAAAGCCTCACAGGCATAGCCGGCGTTAGGCACCCGCGAAACCCACGGCTGTGGGGAGCCCCTGATTACATCCCAGTAAACGAGGGCCCCCGTGCAGCAGCTGCAAGTTTCTCTGTCCCCTCCACTCATTGCTCAGCAAAGCACCTTTTGGACGTCCACATGACTCAGTAACATCACCGAGCGACTACAAACTGTTTTCCTCCTCCCTTTTTTTTTTTTAACGTGCCTGTAAGCTGCTCTCAATCAGGTCCGCTTCAGTGAAGCACAGGACCTGATTGGCTGCAGCAGCCAGGAAAATAACTTTTTTTTTTTTTGACATGTAATAATGTCCAACCTGTCACTGGATAAGGAGGTTGAACTGGTAAATAAAAGGTTTAAGGTAGGAAAGCAGGATTTATGGCAGTTTCTTAATATTAATAAACTTGAAGCATTTCCATTTATTCAATAAAATATTTTCCTCTGCATTGTGTCCTAAACTATGCCGATACTATACTGGAAATTATTTTGAACGCATACATAAAGTATTTATATGCTAGACGTCCACTGTTACTGTGGGCACATACTACTTTTTTTTCATGTGTGCATTTGTGTGTGCGATGTGCATCAGATTAGATGACTTAAAAGTATGTTTGTGTTAATGAAATAATAAAGTAAGATAGTTATAGATGCATTACTAGTGAAAGCTTGAGCCTCCTGCAACAGATGGGACCCAGCCTACCTTAACACAGCAGTGCAACAGCTACCTGTAGTAGGAAAATATTCTGCTACAAGTAACAGAAGCATTCCTAAATGTTTTTGTGTAATATTTGATCTCAAAACTTACTTTTGTGCAGTCAGGAAATTCCAGACATACAAAAAATAATCCCATAACAAATGGAGTTACACACAAATACATGCAATTTATGTTTCTCTCCTTTATTAGTCCAGTTTGCAATAGAAAGTGGATCAAGCCACTCTTGATCTATTACATTACAAGGTAAATATTCACAGGCGATCTGCAAACTAAATCAACACTTTAAGTGTAGGGGAATACCTCTCAACCTCTTAGAGCAAGAAATCTGGACAAACCATAAATAAAAGTGGGACAAAGACCCAAAAATAGGGACAATTTTTAAATATTGCTCTTACAAACTTAAGGTGATAGAATAACAGGTTTTGCATTAGCATCCTAGCCGGCTTTAGACACCTGCTATCGCTGGGGGGGGCCCCAACCACAGGAAGTTATCTTACTTTGATATTTTGTAACATGTCTGTCAAACTAACAAAAGCTAGTACAGCAATCTTGTATACTTAATAAACCAGGTGGGTAATAACTCTTACTTATATCTTCTTTAAAATTAAAAAATATCTCTGGTTATAGTAACAGTGTTTTATCAAGTAACAGGCTTCATAATTCTATTAAATATTTTACCACTGACATAGTGCCTACGGCTTAATTAAACTCTGCTTGGTGGACATTCTCTCCACTAAAACCAACAACATAGCCAGCTTTAGGTAACTGCAATATCTGTGGCTGCAAGGAGGCCCCTTAATCATCCTTGACTTTGTAGGGGGCCCACAAAAGCAGCTGATGTTTAGGAAAATGAGGAAAAAATATATTAATTTCCTAATTATGCTCTTTAACCTGAAAAGGGATGTGGTATGACCCAGTTAGAATAAAGCTGATAATGAACATAAGCAAGGTAAGCACTAGAGAGATCAGCAACCCAGAGTGACTGAGCTGAGTGCAAAACTTGTATTTTAAGAAGATCTGATGCTTCAGATCTTCAGAGATGTTTTTACTTTCAGGGATTTTTATAAATATTGGTAGAACATCAGATACTACAACTCAACTTCTTTGCAGAAGAATTCAGCACAATACCAAAAATAATAGCAGAATAAAGGCTGAAAATCAGGAACATATTTTAAATATCACTAATTCACTTACATCTTTTGCATCAACTTGCATTTTTTTTGGATAATATGAAGTATAAACATCTGATGCCTGGAATTATTGACTGTCAGTGTTCTTGAATAATTTACTAGCAAATTAAACTTTTTTATGAAGGACAGAGCAAAATTATCAGCAAAATTAGGGAAGGTCTGTGAAATCATAGACAGTGACAGGCATACATTACTCTTCACTGACTAAATAAAAGTGACTTAGCCCTGCTGCTGTTTGATGATTGTTAAACAGCATTCACTGACCTGGTGTGGCTGTACCAGTGGTCCACACTGTATTACTATTTGCTGACATAAGCACAAAACTAGTATTGCTATGGCTTTTGTGTGTATTTGTAAAGAAATATCAGTGCTTTTATCTCTGCATACACCCAGTAATGCCAGGATACATATGTTATTCTTTTGGGTTTCAGTAAAAAATGTAGCTAACAAGTAATCATATTTCAAAAGTAATGCATAAAATATATCACAGAACATTCAGACAACAGGAGACCAGTGGTCCCCACACCCCAGACTGCACAAATCTATACAGGGGGCTCCATTAATCATCTGTGACTGTATTGCTAGCTTGGGAAAAATTAGAAAAAAATGTATTAATTTTCTGATTAAGGTCTTTACCTTGATCCTGTTAGGATAAAGCTGATGATGGCCTCTGCTCTCAACTGCACTCATTCTAAAACCAGATGTGCTCAGAAGTGCATGTACAGAAAGCTGCTGTAGGTTATTGGGGGGGGGGGTTGCTTCTTTAATTTTCTTTACAGTCAAACCAGAGAGGTGTGCACATGAGGTCATTACAGCTTTTGTTTGGGCTGAGGCCAGAGTAGTGATGTTTTCTTTTACTTTTCTCAGAGACCTCAGAGGTGTACAAAGAAGGTTACTAAACTTCTGCTTTCATCCCAGTCTAACACCAGAGGGATGCGTAGGCAATGATAGCCCTTTTTTGGGGGTTTAGGGAGGTAAGCCATATTCCCAGACTGGACCTCTGTATCTAGACAACAAATGGTTTGTTAGTTTGTTGTGAGCTACTGTTTTGCCATCTTTGAATATTAAGCCTTGGGCACAACTTATATCTTTCTTGAAAGAAAAAAAAATATTTTCTTGCTCATGTTTTTGTTTAGGACACTACTGGATTAAAAGGTTGGGAAAATGCTTGAAAATGCATCCCAGAAAACCTATAGCCCTATGGTTTCTTGGCTTATCCGAGTTATTTCCTAAATGGTTATTTGTGCTGTCTTGGTCAGGAAAGGTGTGCTGAAAGGATGCAAGGAGAAGTTAAGCTGAACAGCAACAATTAATTTTATTCCTTAATCATAATTTCTTTTCAAGTCATAATTGGATGGAAAGATTATGTAAAAAGTAAAATACACTTTAGAGCCTACAGAAAGCATTTCACCTAAGACCAGACCTATCAATAGAGTTGCTATAATGTATTATATTGTGAGATGGGTGAATATAGTGTGGTACATACACCTGGTGTACTGTAAGAGGATTGTAGCTACAGGTAAGTCTGTACATACTACTGCTAAAAGTTTGCAGCATGAACTAAAAGACTGCTTCTGAAGGGAGGCAGTGACATGGTGATAGTTTGACTGAAGTGCCTAGGGGACCCCCAAACCTGAGATTTGCTGGGGGCTCCCAAAATGCTAACACCGGCCCTGCTCACAGGAGCATTCTCTTCAGTGGCAGTAAAGCTGTGAGGGGCTTTGCACCCAAATATGTCTTTTAGTTCAGCTCAAACTACTTAACAGTTTGGCTGTGTGGAGGGTGCCCTGAAGCTTTGGAAGCTGGCCAACTGTTATATCTTTGGCAGGATATAACCCATATAGCTAAAGCTGCTGCAGCAGTGATCAATATGAAGAACATATACAGAGACTCTCACTATACAGAACAGGTTGACAAAGTCTGGATAAAGCTAACTCATGCTTTCTTGAAAACAAGGCCTTTAAGATACCTTTGGTATGATAGTACCATACCACTTGTTATGTCATGCAACTTTATTATCTATGTACTAATGTATAAATTACCTGCAGTACCTTATTTTAGTGATGCAAATTTAATTTGTAGTGCTTATTTGTTAGCATTTCTTTGTTAATCCTCTATAGATCACTGAAGCTATGCACTAATTGTATTAGTCATGCTCATTCATGTTATGGTCTCAGAAAAGATATTTGTACACCCCTCTGTCTCTATAGCCTATATACATGTCTACAGTCACTAATTCTTTGAAGATTATTAGAATATTGTACAATATAAATATATATATATATATATATATATATATATATATATATATATATATATATATAGTTTATTTTGACTGTTGGTCATAATTTGTGTTAGTACAGTTCTTCCTCAGTTCCTGTCATCGGGTACTGTCTATGCATAACTCTCACTACTGTGTTCTGAAATAACATTTACATCCAATACCGTATTAAGTTACTATTTATTTTGCGCTTATTATGTCAATTGTTGTCACAGCTCATATTGATCTCAGTGATATTGTATGCTGTCTCTTGTGTGTCAAAGATTCTCTTGATGTGTATTGACTTTGTATTCTTTTAAGGTTTCTAGAGCTTTTTTCCTCTGGGAGTTCAGTGAAAATATGGACTTCTGAGTTGGATGCTTCTAGCTAACAATCACAGTTTATTTTGACTGTTGGTCATAATTTGTGTTAGTACAGTTCTTCCTCAGTTCCTGTCATCGGGTACTGTCTATGCATAACTCTCACTACTGTGTTCTGAAATAACATTTACATCCAATACCATATTAAGTTACTATTTATTTTGCGCTTATTATGTCAATTGTTGTCACAGCTCATATTGATCTCAGTGATATTGTATGCTGTCTCTTGTGTGTCAAAGATTCTCTTGATGTGTATTGACTTTGTATTCTTTTAAGGTTTCTAGAGCTTTTTTCCTCTGGGAGTTCAGTGAAAATATGGACTTCTGAGTTGGATGCTTCTAGCTAACAATCACAGAGATGCACGTGTGTTATACTTGCTCTTTGCATTCCTGAACTCCTTCAATGTTTCTGACCAGCAAAGCTTCTTCAGAGATGAATCCAGAACATATGTTTATACTGTTTCCTCTTATCATTTATTTTTGTTTAAGTTAACCACTTGTTCTCTATGGATACCCTTCCCTTAATTCACTTAAAAAAATCTATTTTATTTTCCTTCTTCAAGCCTGTGCATTTTACTCTTGTATTCTCCCTTTATATGGTTTCTGATGCAGATTTCGCACCATTTTCTTGCTTTCCTCTGAATGACCTCTAGTCTGTCCATGTTGTTAAAATGTGAGGTCTCCAGAATCTCTTAAATACTTAACATTGCAGTTAGCTTACCAGATCTCTACAGAAAGGGATAACTTATTTTGCCTCTTCTTCTGCATCTCAGTATTCTGACAGCCTTCCTTGTTGCTCTATCATACTGCTTGCTTACATTTAGGTTATTTAATATGATTACTTCTAAGTTGCCTTCTCATGTTTCTTCTCATACTTTCCCGCCAGTTTTATCCCTCTGTTTTTTTTTTGTCTTTTTCTTTCCAAAAATGTTATTTATCCTCTGCATTAAATGTAAGCTGCCATGTTGTAGCTCATTCTTCCCATCTAATTATTTGTGAGAAATACACTACCTACAAGAAAAAAACAGAACAGGCTTAAGGTATAGTGAATAACTTAGACTACAAATTACAAAAAATAAACCAACAAAAATTCAGTAGATATGCTACTCTGAGGACAGTCAGTATCCAAATCAAGAATATTCATGCCTTAGTAAAGGCAGGTTGACAGGATCACCTAAAGGAGTCGCATTTGTAGGCAGGAGGTAAAGTGTTAATGAAAGTTCTATATTTCTGTTTCCATTGCAGATGTACGGTTTATCCATTATGAACAATACGATGTTACTAATAACTGCCAGTTATTACTCTATGTGGTATGCTATAATGAAAGGACCGAGTTACAGAGGAGGCTTTCACATTGACTGAGAGTCAAGAAAGGAATTTCAAGTTGTATCAGCTCTGACAGTTTCAACTATTCTTTGTGTCTCCTAAAAGTCACAACGAAACAAATAGTCCAACAAAGAAGCTGGAGCTGCCCCTCTCTGCTTACGTTCTCATACAATATTGAGACCAAGCCCAAAGTAGAGAAAATTATATTTATTGCATAAACACAAGAAAATAAACAAAAATAAGTGTTTTCATCCTGTATATTAAGAACCTCATCAGATAAATAAGTAAGCATGCAATCCCATTTTATAATATGGACCAAAAATGTCATACAAATGAAATAAATACTAACACACCCCCTTAAAGACAGAGATCAAGCAGTACATTTCATGTTAGATGAAAATAAAATAAAATATAGAACTTAGACATAAATATGTTTAAATCAGTTGCTTAAAAGTATATAAAAATATATTCTGTAAAAAAAAAAAATATATATATATATATATATATATATATATATATACACACACACACACATTATATATATATATATATATATATATATATATATATATATATATATATATATATATATTTATTATCTTTCAATACCTCTTAATTTTAGTACGGAGCTAATTGAAATATGTTTGTTTAAACCTGGACAGTTGCCTGCACCCAGACGCAACTGCCAGTAGAACTCCCGCTTCTCTAACAAAAGTGACCAAGCTCCACCTTGAACTTCTGTTTTAAATGCTGTCAATCACTACAAATTTAAAATCATGCCTGCCCTTCATTTTCTAGAATGTGTTTGATTAAGGCATTAGTTTTCTTTTTAATCTAATGTCATATAGTTGTTCGTATATATGTTTTTTTTAATTTACGGTCAGTCTTTCCAACATAATAATAACAACAGCTGCTACAAATAGCACAGTATATGACTTTTTCAGAACAATTGTATTTTTGATGAATCCTGATCTCTATGTTATTAATGTGGAAAACACTGCCTTCTCTAATAAATTTACAAAAGTTACACATTTGACATTTACTCATATAACCATCCTTACTTTTGGAATAGTAGTTCTTAGTTTCAAAGATGCTTTTACAATTTCTACCCTTTTTAAAAAAACATTGTGGGATTGGTACCTATGTGAGGTCTTATGGTTTTATCTTGACTTAAAATAGACCAATTCTTTAATTTATGACTGTCTGTAGTAAAGACAGTAATAAAAGAGGTTTTATAATCCCCAACATCCTCTATATTAGTAGTAGTTACATTAATGGCACCTGAAACAATATTTATTTGATGGTCTGCTAATAGAGGAAGATAGACACCTCTTTCTCTTGTATTAACTACCTCTAAAAGGATGTATGTGGTGAATTTACAAGGGTAACCCCTTTCTTAAAAACATTTGTTTATGGTTGTCACATTCACATAGGAAATCCTCCATAGTGGAGATCGTACATGCTGCTCGTACGAATTGTCCTTTTACAATGGCTTTCTTTTGCTTCAAAGGGTGGGTACTAGAAAAATGGAGTAGAGAATTGGAATACATTTCCTTTCTAAAAAAAATTTTAATATAATTTTCCTATTCTGGTAATCCTTTATTAAAAGGACATTAAGAACAAAATCTGGTCTAGTCAAAAGGTGTGGGTGAACTTTAGAAAGCTGGTAGTGGAATCAATGTACAACACTAAATCATTAATGAATTATTTGGGCCTATACCACAGAATAAAAATGTCATCCAGGAAGTGGGTGTAACACCTAATGTGTGCATAAAATGGTGAGGAGAATATTTCCCATTGTGTAACTACTATATTTGCATAAAGGCCTCCATAGGCTGAACCCATTGCCACTCCTTCTAGTTGTAAGTAGATCTCATTATTGAATAGTATAAAGTTGTTTTTAAGAACTACTTCTAGGAAGTGTGTGTAAACTAAGACATCACCATGTTCAATTTCCTTGTCATACAGAAGCTCTGAAAACCAGTCCAAACCTATGTCATGGAGTATTACAGAATAAAGGTCCTTGATGTATATAGTCACAAAAACATGGGTTTCTTTAAAAGGTATTCTGTCTATCAATCCCAAAAAACTCCAAGAGTCTTTACATATGTGGGGTTCTCGATAAATTAACTCCTTCAATCTGGTATCTAGGAATTTGGCAATGGGATGGGTAATCGAGCCTTTTGCATCAACAATGGGCCGCAGAGGTGGTTGCAGAAGATATTTATGGAGTTTGGGTAACCCAAAATAACAGACATCCTGGGATATGACACTGTCAAATAATTCAACACTTCTATCGGTATAGAACCCTCAATAAATAAATCCTGTAATTAATTTCTGATCTTATATGTCCTATTTAATTCATTTATGGAAGATTTTGAGTACGCCTTCCCATTAAGAATAAATAACATTTTGTTATTATATTCTTCATAATTCATTAGAACCAACCCACCTCCCTTATCAGGTTTCATTATTCTAACTTTATCAAGTACATTCTTAATTTCTCTGATTATAGAATTCTCATTAAGATTAGTGTCACTAAACCTTCCATTTTTAATAATTATTAAGAAATTATATACCTTGAAATCACCCAGGGAGTTCGTGACAACACTGCATGATGGTAGTAAATGATCTGTTTCATCTGAAGAGATAGAAAGAGATAAGTCAAATTCACCCAACACTAGGTCGATTAACTCTTTTTGGTCCATGTTCGGTTGCAAGATCCCCTCCTTCTTTTGTTGGACTTCCCTCCCCTGTTCCAATACACGCTGGAAGAGTGGGGGGGGGGTTACATGACTCTCTACCCAAGTGCAATCTGATGGGAGAGTTTTGGTCTTTAGACACTCCAAGCGTCTCAGAGGTGGGTATTCTTCTGGGTCTAAAAAAATACCATCAGAATTTCTAGGTGAAGTGTTGTCATGGGAAATAGAATCAATTTCCCCATTGTGACCTGTGAATTTACTACCCCATGTCTGTGATGGTGGAGGTTTAGGGTATGCAAGACCTTTACCATATTCACCTTTGTTTCTTATAAACTTTTTAATTTTACAAGCTTTTATAGAGGTAATTAGTTGATCAATGCTTCTAAAAATGCATAATTGCTCATACTTGAATTTATTGTATTGGAAATGCCCACATATACATTTATCAATCAGTAACAGAGCGAATAAGTTCATTAATCAATATTTCATTATGCTTAATTATCAGTCTCATATATTCCATAAGTTTGTCGAAAAGTTTTGTAAGTTCATTAAACAATTTGAAGTCTGCTTATAAACCATTAGGGTAGTGTCACATTCGCAACCCTTTTGGAACAATATTCTCATTAATGCATTCTAAAAAGTAAGCATTGTCTAATTGCAGGCATTTGATTTTAGAAAGTTTATAATCAAATTCATCTAATAAAGCCTGTATATTATTACCAGCAACGCTTCTTCTGTCTTTTTCGTCGCTCAAACAAATAGCTTCAGTCAACCAGTCTTTTAAAACAGGAACAGAACCCGAGGTATTCATACAGTCTTCCAAATGGGAAACACGCAAGCCAAAAGGAATAGAGGTAAATCCACTGTTGTTAACAGTATCCAAACCCTAAACACCACGGGGAGATACGTGATGCTAACTGTTGGCCAAGTTTGAATCAAGAAGAACACTCCGTAGACTAGAAGAAACCCTCCCTGCCTCAAGGAGAGGGTCAGAGTCACGTCTGACATCATAAGGGGGTGTGTTTAATATAGTCAACTTTTTGTGACAAGCCTTGAACATTAGCTCTTTCCTTCAAAACTGCTTGCTGCAAAGCTCCATCGTCAAGAGTCCTGTGACAAGAGTGGGGCAGAAGCATTCACACAATCTTCTCTGGGCATGAACAAGCCAGTATAAAAAACAAGAAAATAAACTTCCACAATGAAACAAATAGTCCAACAAAGAAGCCGGAGTTGCCCTTCTATTACGTTCTTGTACAATATTGAGACCAAGCCCAAAGTAGAGAAAATTATATTTATTGCATAAACACAAGAAAATAACCAAAGATAAGCACTTTCGTCCTGTATATTAAGAACTTCATCAGATGAATAAGTAAGCATGCAATCCCATTTTATAACATGGGCCAAAAACAAATCAAATAAATACTGACACACCCCCTTAAAGACAAAGAGATCAAGCAATGCAGTTGAAAGATATATGATATATATGGTTTTAAATTTGTAGTGATTGACAGCATTAAAACAGAAGTTCAAGGTGGAGCTTGGTCACTTTTGTTAGAGAAGCGGGAGTTATACTGGCAGTTGCATCTGGGTGCCGGCAACTGGCCAGGTTTAAACATACATATTTCAATTAGCTCCCTACTAAAATTAAGAGCTATTGAAAGATAACTATATATATATATATATATATATATATATATATATATATATATATATATATATATATATATATACACTCACACATACGTGTCCAAACCCAGAAGATAGTGAAGGTAATTTGGTGCTCCAATATATATATATATATACATACACATATATATATATATATATATATATATATATATACATATATACATACACATACACATATATATATATATATATATATATATATATATATATATATATATATACACACACACACACACACACACACACACACACACACACATATATATCATCATCTTCATCTTCTTCTTTCGGCTGTTCCCGTTAGGGGTCTCCACAGCAGATCACCTATTTCCATTTCTTCCTTCCTCGGCATCTTGCACTGTCACACCAACCACCTGCATGTCCTCTCTCACCACATCCATAAACCTTATCTTAGGCCTTCCTCTTTTCCTGTTACCTGGCAGCTTCATCCTTAGCATCTTTTTCCCAATATACTCAGCATCCCTCCTCAGCACATGTCCAAACCAATGTAATTGTGCCTTTCTGGCTTTGTCTCCAAACCTTCCAACCTGGGCTGACCCTCTAATATACTTATTCCTAATCCTATCCACCCTCGTCACACCCAGTGCAAATCTTAGCATCTTTAATTCTGCCACATCCAGCTCAAACTCCTGCCTTTTTGTCAATGCCACTGTCTCCAACCCATATAACATAGCTGGTCTCACTACCCTCTTATAGACCTTCCCTTTCACTCTTACAGGTACTCATCTGTCACAAATCACTTCTGACACTCTTCTCCACCCACTCCATCCTGCCTGTACTCTCTTCTACACTCACCGTTACTCTGAACTGTTGACCCCAAGTATTTAAACTCATCCACCTTCGCCACCTCTACTCCTTGCATCTTCACCATTCCTCTATCCTCCCACTCATTCACACACATACATTCTGTCTTATTCCTGCTGACCTTCCTTCCTCTTCTCTGTAGAGCATATCTCCATCTCTCCAGGGTCTCCTCCACCTGTTCCCTACTCTCACTACAGATATAGATCTATATTAGATCATTGAAATGGCAGAATTTTGAATGATCTAATATCAAATCCAATATCGCGAATGCTGAAAACAGCGCAGCTGCACAAAACAGAATTCTTTCCTAGGGAAATAATTCGGTTGGCCGTTGTTGCTGCTTCGCTGTTTTCAGTGATGCAGAGGAAAGTTACGGGTTGGGTTAAGGTAAGTATGTGATTGTGCGGATGTCTGGGTTAGGGCGCAGGTTGGGTGAGTTAGGGTTAGGGCGCGGGTCAGGTAAATATGCGATTATGACAGAATATGGGGTTAGGGGCGGGTTAAGTGAGTTAGGGTTAGGGCGCGGGTGAGGTGAGTGCGCGATAGTGAGAATTTGGGGTTAGGGGCGGGTTAAGTGAGTTAGGGTGTGGGTGAGGTGAGTGTGCGATAGTGACGGACCTTAGGGTTAGGATCTGTAAGTGGATAGATAGTAGTGTATGTGCAGTGTAATGTAAGGTTAGATGTAACTTTTAAATGTATTTGTGTGGATTGCTGATTTTTAGTGTGCTTGTGGTGTCTATGTGTGTGTTTCTCGGAACAGCAAATTTTTTTCTCTGGGAAAAAATTTGCTGTTTAGAGGTTTCGATATCGTTAGGGTTTTGCAGTTAGACATTACGGCATTCGATAATGAGCCGTTTCGATGATCTAATATAGACCCATATATATATATATATATATATTTTTTTTTTATATATATACTTTTACACAGCTGATTTGGAACATATATTTATGTCCAAGTTCTATATTTTATTCTATTTTCATCTAACATATGAAATGTACTGCTTGATCTCTTTGTCTTTAAGGGGGTGTGTCAGTATTTATTTGATTTGTATGACGTTTTTGGTCCACGTTATAAAACATCAGATCATTTACTACCATCATGCAATGTTGTCACTAACTCCCTGGGTATTTCAAGGTATATAATTTCCCTAGTGTCATGATGGACACAAACATTGTAATTTGTTTGTGAAAGATTTCACCTTTGTACTCCATCAATCTGCTGACATTGCCAATGTGTTAAAACTTTACAGACGTAAACTTAAAGGTATTTGTTTCAGAATTTGTTTTCAGATCAGTTCATAAATCCTCTAGCTATTTCCTGTACCTATAACCCCCACTTCACCCCATAATTCAGTTATTTGAGAAAATCTGTGAACTAGATATCCGCAACTCCATTATTAAAAATGGAAGGTTTAGTGACACTAATCTTAATGAGAATTCTATAATCAGAGAAATTATGACTGTACTTGACAAAGTTAGAATAATGAAACCTGATAAGGGAGTTGGGTTGGTTCCAATGAATTATGAAGATTATAATAACAAAATGTTATTTATTCTTAATGGGAAGGCTTACTCAAAATCTTCCATAAATGAATTAAATGGGGCATATAATAAGATCAGAAATGAATTACAGGATTTATTTATTGAGGGTTCTATACCAATAGTGTTGAATTATTTGACAGTGTCATATCCCAGGATGTCTGTTATGTTGGGGTTACTCAAACTCTATAAATATCTTCTGTGACCACCTCTGCGGCCCATTGTTGACGCAAAAGGCTTGATTACCCATCCCATTGCCAAATTTCTAGACACCAGATTGAAGGAGCTAATTTATTGAGAACCCCACATATGTAAAGACTCCTGGAGTTTTTTGGGATTGATAGACAAAATACTTTTTAAAGAAACCCATGTTTTTGTGACTATAGACATCAAGGACCTTTATTCTGTAATACCACATGACATAGGTTTGGACTGGTTTTCAGAGTTTCTCTATGACAAGGACATTGAACATGGTGATGTCTTAGTTTACACACACTTACTAGAAATAGTTCTTAAAAACAACTTTATACTATTCAACAATGAGATATACTTACAACAAGAAGGAGTAGCAATGGGTTCAGCCTGTGGGGGCCTATATGCGAATATAATAGTTACACAATGGGAAAAGAAGTTTTTATTCTCCTCACCATTTTATACACACATTAGGTGTTACACCCGCTTCCTGGATGACATTTTTATTCTATGGGATGAGCCCAAAGAATTCATTAATGATTTAGTGTCATACATTGATTCCACTACCAGCTTTCTAAAGTTCACCCACACCTTTGGACTAGACCAGATTTCGTTCTTAGATGTCCTTTTAATAAAAGGATTACCAGAATAGGAAAATTATATCAAAAATTTTTAGAAAGGAAACATATTCCAATTCTCTACGCCATTTTTCTAGTACCCACCCTTTGAAGCAAAAGAAAGCTATTGTGAAAGGACAATTTGTACGTGCAGCACCTATGGTCTCCACTATGGAGGATTTCCTATGTGAATGTGACAATTTTAAACAAATGTTTTTAAGAAGGGGTTACCCTTGTAAATTCATCATAGACATCCTTTTAGAGGTAGTTGATAAAAGAAAAAGAGATTTCTATCTTCCTCTATTAGCAGACCATGAAATAAATAATCTGATGTTGTAAATCTTTCTCCATTCATTACAAATAGGACTTTGGTTCTGTCCTCGGAATCGATATGGCCATTTCCAAGCTTACGCCAGCCAAAAACTCTCAGCTAAGACCCTATAATGACCCTCTCCTAGTTACTTCAGATCTCATTTGCAGCGTTCCTCATCAGACATGCTAGCCATCTCTCTCAAAGCTATGTAGAAAAGTGTAATTTTTAAGACAGTTTTTCCTTATTTTTTAGTCGATTATAGCTTTTTCTCACTGTCGCCTATAACCTACTTCTGTTCCCTACCCTTTACCTTGATAACTTAATTTCTACCATTGTTGGTACTGTCCCTGTCTCCTGCCTTTGATAGGCCCTTCCTGATCACTTGTGGTATTTTTTAAACACCACTGTTGGTATTCTCTTACCTTTTTCTTTCCCTTCCTTTGTTTTTTTCTCTCTATAGTATAGCCTTGTTGCCTTACTATGTCAGACAAAGCTAAGTTGGGGTTTAAACAGTGTGACAAGTGTGGGGGTAAGATGCCCAACTCGGATGGACACGCTCATTGTGTTTACTGTTTGGGCGTGGATCATATTAAAGCTGACTGTGACATTTGTGCTAGTTTTAGTAATCGTACACTAGCAGAACGTAAAAATAAGCTTATTTTAAAAGGTTTAATGAATACTCCTTTTTCGGAGGCTCTATCTAGGTCGGAGGTCTCACCCCCTCCAAAGACCACAAAACATAAGGAAAAACGAAGTCACTTGGTTCCTGCATCTCCGTCAGTTATGGAACCAAGTTGGCTCCGTGCTTAGTCGACGCCCTTGGCGCAGATCTCTTTGGCACCAGGCTCTGTATCATTTTCCTCAGTGCCGTCCATGATATTCACCCCTATTTTGGTTCCAACCTCGGCACCACTAACTTCGGTGCAGTCCTTGGATCCGATGTTGCCTCCTATGACTGTACCTGCTTTGGCACCATCCCCGGCCACAGTGCCGATAGTTTCTTCGGATCCTAAACTCAAATATCTGACAAGGACAAGATACTCTCCAACTTACGACCCTTTTTTGGGGCAGAGGTTTAGCCCCTTTCTAGAAAGACCCGATTCTCCTTCAGCAGCCTCCTTTAGATCCACCAGTAGTTTTTCTGAATTAGACCTAGTGCGGGTTGTGGACCAGCTTCCGGCAGCTAGGGAATTGTCCATTTCAGCTAGACCTTCCGTCCCTCTTGGCTCGGAATCTTTTACCACATCTTCCCCTGTTTATCCTCCTCCAGCCTCTACCCAGGTCCCGGAGATCTCTGTACAGATGTCCACCCCGGTGTATACTGTCTTAGCTCTGACAGCAGTTTTTCCTCTGTCGGCACCGACCACCCTTGCTGCATTGGCTCCGGCGGAACGGATGCTCTCTCAGAGTGCTTGGACCATCGGTACCTTGCCCGGTGCCTATTTTCTCGCTGGCGCCGTCTATGTCCACAGCTCTGACGGCTTCCAGTCCTCTTGAGGCTCCTCACCTGGTGGTGGGCTTCTCAGGGTGGGGTGTGACCCCAGCTCAGAGCTTGTCCTTCCCGGTTCCAAGCTCCCATCCCTCCCCGGGCAGGCCTGCTTTCCAGGTGATGGAGAGGGTCCTTGCCTCCACAGGCTCGCAGTCAGCACCAATGACATCAGTATCAGAACCCTCCCCCCAGCATGCAGCTATCCCAACCCCCCATTTCGGGATACCGGGCACGGGAGTCACAAGACCCCCCCTTGAAGGGAACCCCTTCTCTGGAGTCCTCCTCAGAAGATCCCACTGGGGAGCCACCCTGGAAGAAACAGTGCAAGTGGAAGCACCATGATTCCCCAGAGGAATCTCTCACTGAAGACAGCAATTGTGATGAGGGTGAAGGGTCCCCACGGTCTCCCCCAGATGATGTCTCATTCAGAAACATTCTTGAAATCCTCAAGCAGCGGGGAGACTGGAAGTCCTCAAACCCTTCTGTGGAATCTGTGTTCTTGCAAGCCTTCCGTGCCTGGCCATCAACATCCTGGGTGACCCCACCGGCAGATGATCTTATTAAGCTCAATATCAGCGTGCCTGGAAGGCCCCGAACAATGTAGAACTTGTCCCCTGGAGGCCAGACAAAATTTTATCTACACCTGAAGATCAGTCCCATTGGTCCAAGCAGTTGACAGTTGATTCTATGGTCTGTGGCAGCCACCAAGAGGGAACTGGCAGAAGATAGTTCCACTGTCCAGTCCTGGACCATGGACAAATTAGGGAAGTGGACCTATGCTTCAGCGACCTTTGCCATTCGGTCACTGAACTATCTGGCACACTTTACTTGCCTCCAAAGAGATCTAATTTTCGAAATGTCATCCTCTTTGACAGGGGTACTGCCTGATGAGGTACGTGACACTCTTGCATCGCAGCTAGCCATTTCAATCTCCTTGATGCGTTTGATATCTCACACTACCAAGGGGGCAGCTCGAGCTGCTGCATCAGGCATTGTCATGAGACGTAAGGCTTGGATGCGGTTGTGCGACTTCGCAGACCCCTTTAAATCTTCCTTCATCAATGCACCCATCGATGAATCTGCACTTTTTGGACCCAAAGTACGAGACACACTTGCACAAAGTGAGAAAGATGGAAAGACTTTGTCTGCTGTGGGCATACACTTTTCCAACCGCAGAAGGGAGGAAAAATGTGGTTCAAGAAATCTCAAGGATCTTTTCGTGACACTCATGGTGAACAATCCCCCCCTGGGGCAGGGGGGCAACTCATCTGGAAGATGCCCCTTTTGGGGTAGAGGGGGTCTACATAACCAGGGCGCTAGAGATTCTTTCCCCGGCAGACCCTACCAGCTCTCCTGAGCAGCAGCCCGACTGCTTTCCTCTGAAGCAGTTGGGGGTAGTTTTTCTCTGCCCCTACCAGCCTGGCATCTTATTACTACCGATGTTTAGGTGCAGAGAATAATACCCAGAGGCTACCAAATACCATTCGATTTAACTCCCAGACCTGTCAAACGAATCCCCGATGTACCACCCAATCAGAGGGAATTAGCAGCCTTAAAAATAGAAAAGCTGCTAAGAAAAAGTGTCATCTAACCAGACCAGACAGGATCCGGGTTTTACTTGACGTTCTTTTCAGTGCCAAAAAAAGACAGCGGACTGGAGACCAATCCTGGATCTCAGCCTATTGAACAAATTTATCAAACCTCAAAAATTCCGGATGGTCATGGTACAGTCCATTCTTCCCTTCCTAGGGAGGGATAACTGGATGTGCTCTATAGACCTCCAGGACATGTACTTCCACATAAAGATGGATCACCGCTCTCAAAGGTTTCTCCACTTCCAGCTGGAAGCCAATCACTACCAGTTCAGGGCACTGCCATTTGGTCCTCACGACAACCCCACGAGTGTTCACCAAATGTATGGCAGTTGTGGTAGCTCATCTTCGGCTACAAGGGTTCCAGGTGTTTCCTTGTCTAGAAGATTGGCTCCTTACTGTTCCAACCAGGAATATCCTAGTCTGCAGCCTCTCTTACACTCAAGATCTCACTCACTGCATGTGGATTACAATCAACAAGGACAAATCTCAAAATGTCCCCAACAAAGACATTGGAATTTATTGGAGCAGTCTTCGACACAACATCCTGTCAAGCCTCTGTCCCCCTCATAGGCTTTCGAAAATAAAACACCAAATCCAAGACCTTCTTCCTCAGACCCATGCACCAGCATGTCTTGTACTGCAAATCTTCGGCTTCATGGCAGCTGCCATTACGTTAGGACCACTGGTGAGGTTGCACATGATAATCCTGCAGTGGCTCCTTTCTGCACAATGGCTGTTTCTAACTCACCCACTCAACCATATGATACATCTTACAAACCACTGCAAGGAAGAAATACTATGGTGGATGAAGCCACAAACAAATATTTGGTGTCGACCGTTCTGTCTTCCCCAGCCCATGGCCGTGGTGACCAAGGACGCTTCCCTGTTATGGTGGAGGGGGGCATTTCCAGGGAAAGATGGTCCAAGGCACCTGGTCCCCCATGGAGGCCAATTTGCACATAAATGTCCTGGAACTGAGGGCAGTTCTCTTAGCATTGCAAGCGTTCCATGCATCCCTACCCTCTGGGACCATTGCAATTCAGTCAGACAACATGTCAGTTGTCTGGTGTATCAACAAGCAAGGCGGAACCAGGTCTTACCCCCCATGTCGGGAAGCCATGAGGATTTGGGCAAAAGCTTCCAACCGCTTTCTTAAAGCAACGCACATTCCAGGGAGTTCCAATCTTATTGTGGACAATCTGAGGAGGAACATCCTGATGCCTCACGAGTGGTCCCTTAACTGTGTAACAGCAGATCAGATCTTCTGATGCTGGGGAAAGTCTTGCTGCAATCTGTTTGCTTCCCCCTAAACTACAAATGCAGAAGCTACTTTGCCCTGATCCCCCCTCGGGGGGAACCACCAAGGGATGCTCTAACACACGACTGGCCCCCGGGCCTTCTGTATGCCTTTCCCCCATTTCCCCTCATTCCAAAATTTCTCCAGAAAGCTCACAGGTTGAGAAGCAAGTGATCCTCATTGTCCCCTACTGGCCCTGTCAAGTCTGGTTCCTGTGTCTTTGGCCTCATCTGAATCACAGCCCGTGGATCCTGGATCATTCCCAAGACCCGTTATCTCATCCTCAGGGACTGATTCATCCGAACCTCCACAGTCTCAAGCTCACAGCTTGGTTGCTACACTTCCAAAGATTGCCGGGCTGCCTAACATCCCATCTCCTGTTTGTGAAATTCGTCTGGCTTCATACAAACCTTCCACCAGGAAAGTTTATTCTAGTAAATGGACTAGGTTTTCTATTTGGGCCAAAGATCAGAACATAGATCCCTTTTCTATGTCTATTCAAAAGATCCTTCAATACCGGACGACTCTTTTACATGCAGGCGCCTCTGCATTGACGATCCCTGTACATTTAGCAGGTATCGCCAATTTTCATAATGGACTTGATAATTCTTCGATTGTGTCACACCGCCTATGCAAGCCATTTCTGAAAGGAGTATTACACATTAAACTTCCAGTCAAACCTACCTTAGAACCCTGGGACTTGACTTTGGTGCTTCAATCTCTCACAGGTCCTCTTTTCCAGCCTTTTGATTCATGTGATTTAAAATTTTTGTAATGGAAAACTTTACTTCTAGTAGCACTTACCTCAGCGAGAAGAGTATCTGAGCTGCAGGCCTTGAATGTCAAGAGACCTTACTTGATCTTCCACATGGATAGGGTGTCCCTTCATACTGACCCTTCCTTCTTGACCAAGGTCATTTCTGGATTTTCCATTAACCAATCTATTGACCTGTCGGTTTTCTTTCCTCAGCATTCTAATAGAGGGGAGTACCTTTTGCACACCCTTGATGTGCATCAGCAGCTTTGTTGTTATTTGGACAGGACTAAATCTTTCAGGAAAACAGATCAATTGTTTGTGGCCTTTGCAGGACCCAGATTGGGTGCACCTGTTTCCAAAGTGACTTTATCCTCCTGGCTTAGAAACGTCATTACCTTTATTTACCAACAGAATAAGCTACCCTTACCTTCCAGAATAAAGGCTCATTCTACCAGATCTATGGCTACTTCTATAGAATTTCATTCCAGAGCACCTATGGATGATATCTGCACAGCAGCCACTTGTGCAAGACCTCATACCTTTATCTCTCATTACAAACTGGATTTGGCCTCCAGGGGACGAGCATATTTTGTCTCTATGGTGCTCAGGAATATCCTTCCTTAGGGCCACCCAGGACTCAAGTAGCTGAGGACTCAGTCCTGTTTGTAATGAATGGACAAATATTTACAACATTAGATAAAGAAGTTATGTCTTATCATAACATTCCATCTGTGTTGTAGATCTTTGTCCATTCATTACTTCCCGCCCTCCTCCCCCCTGCCTGGACTCCTGGTGGACTTTAGGAACTCCTGGTTAGGGTATTTGCTCAGACAAAGCCTTCTTCTATTTTTCTATTACTACCTCTATTATATAGGGGCGGGCAAACTCAATCTGAAGTAACTAGGAGAGGGGCATTATGGATAGGTCTTAGCTGAGAGTTTTTGGCTGGCACGAGCTTGGAAACGGCCATATCAGTTCAGAGGACGGAAGCGAAGTCCTATTTGTAATGACCCTAAGACCTCACATAGGGTTCTAATCCCATAATGTTTTTTTTAAAAAGGGTAGAAATTTGAAAGGCATCTTTGAAACTAGGAACTACTATTCCAAAAGTAAGGATGGTTATAGGAGTACATGTGGAATGTGTAACTTTTGTAAATTTATTAGAGAAGGCAGTGTTTTCCACATTAACAAAGAAGTCAGGATTCATCAAAGATATAATCGTTGTTCTGAAAAAGTCATATATTGCGCTATTTGTAACAGTTGCTGTTATTATGTTGGAAATACTGACCTTAAATTAAAAAATCGTATATACGAACACCTACATGACATTAGATTAAAAAAAGAAACTAATGCCTTAAGCAAACACATTCTAGAAAATGAAAGGCATGATTTTAAATTTGTAGTGATTGACAGGATTAAAACAAAGGTTCAAGGTGGAGCTTGGTCACTTCTGTTAGAGAAGCTGAAGTTGTACTGGCAGTTGCGTCTGGGTGCAGGCAACTGACCAGGTTTAAATGAACATATTTCAATTAGCTCCCTACTAAAATTAAGAGCTACTGAAAGATAACACACACACACACACACATATATATATATATATATATTTTTTTTTTTACAGAATATATTTTTATATACGTTTACACAGCTGATTTTAAACATATTATATTTATGTCTAAGTTCTAAATTTGTTTTTATTTTCATCTAACATATGAAATGTACTGTTGATCTCTTTGTCTTTAAGGGGTGTGCCAGTATTTATTTGATTTGTCTGACGTTTTTGGTCTATGTTATAAAATGGGATTGAATGCTTACGTACTCATCTGATGAAGTTCTTGATATACAGGATGAAAGTGCTTATCTTTGATTATTTTCGTGTGTTTATGCAATAAATATCGTTTTCTCTACTTTGGGCTTGGTCTCAATATTGTACGAGAACGTAAGCAGAGAGGGGCAACTCCATCTTCTTTGTTGGACTATTCGTTTGGTTGTGGAAGTTTATTTTCTCCTAAAAGTCAAACACCGTTGTGAAATTAGATGTACATCTGCACTCAGAAATGTGTGTGTTAGGCTACCTAAAGCTAGGTCTCTTCTGTCATTTAGTGGAAGCCAGTCAGGAGTAGAACAGCTCTGAGAATGAACTTATAGACTCTGTTACAGTGTGTTTCATGTTTAACAAGTGCTTAACCTGTGCTGTGTTCTTGTACAGTTACTTTCATTCAATTTCTTTTAGATATCACATACTAGAAATTCTGACAGATTAATCTGGTAACAGATAACTAATACAGGCACAGTGGATTTTATTAGTGTGATGAATCTTGTGGAAACACTTATGACTTTGATGTGATTTTTTTAACTAGCATTTTGCAGTTAGTGTTTTCTTTTTGTGCCTCACTAACATTGTTTTGGGAAGAATTACTTGGTTCTGCACTGTCCATCGACCTGAGAGCTCCATACAGTAACAATATAGTAGACAGACATCTGTCTCTCAATGAAGAACTATGCTTCTTCTCTATTCCTGGATATTCATGCAGCACATATACCTACTTCCTACATATCCATATCAGATGGGCCAGCATTGATTACCAGCAAAAGTACCACACCATCCCTCCTAAACATAAAAAATCATCCTCGAGTTTTCCAGGTCTAATCTTAGTACACTCTTATAAATATAACATAAATATTGTTACTATAAGAGCTTGAAGAAGGAGTTCTTGGCAGACAGGCCTGGCATGCTAAAGTCCTTGAAGTCACAAAAATTTGGATTTGACTAAACAGCAAACAAAACAACCACAGGAGCACTATGCCACCAGCGATACCACGATGCAGGCCTCACCATATTTAAAACCTTTAGTTTTAAAGATCCACAATTAAATTATTTTTCTTACATACCTCTCAACTGTCCCCGATTTGCTCGTAAACCACTGAGGATTACAGTTATTAATGTTGGATGCTAGATTTTTATACTTTTATCCATAATAAAGCAACACATGTTCTATTAACTTTCCGAATGAATTAAAGTAATAATTAAAAACTGTCCCTGATTTGGGGCCTCTGACCCTTACTGTTCCTTTGATTCTTGATCAAGGAAGTGGAGAGTACTGTTTCCCAGGCCTACAACAGCTGTGCGCAAACAAACCCAAAAATACCACTTTAGGACTCATCCATGCATTTCTAATGCTGATAATTTTTACACAGTGAATATCTTCAGTAATATGCTGTACCTTTAATTGACAGTGGTTCTATTTTGATCTTGCCCTTTCTCCGCTGTACTACTTTATTGCTTCCTTGTCTATCCCTCATCTGTGTTTTATATCCTTGAAACCACTGGCAAACTGTTCTCTGTTTAATTTACTTTCAATTTATTTGTAAGGCTGTTTTGCTTGTTTACATATTTTAAAACACCATAGAAAATTTTAACGTTAGTGTAACTGCATATTTTCCTTCTTGCAAATGGATCCTTCACCCATACCTCTCAAATGTACCTCATTATGAGGAATGCTCTTCATTTTGGGCCTTAAAAAGTCCATGTTCCTTACTGTTCCACATGAAAGGGTCTGCCACAAATCCAGTATTATTTTTTTAACTAATACCCAAGGTAAATTATACTAAACTGTATTAATTAATCAAAATAACTTTTTATAAATATAAAGTAATGTGTTTTAACCAATAGGTGAGCTTCTTAGTTGAAGATACTAATTAGCTATTAATAAATGTTCCACATTTTGCCCAGGTGTTTCACATGTGAAAGATACAGCGATATCTGAATTCTCTTTGATCTCAGCATCATCAACACCCTTTTAACTTTTCAAATCCCAGTGCTGGGGTTTGTCAGAAGAGAGATCTTTTGGTGAAGACAACAGATATCCTTGAATTTAGGTCTCCCTCTCCAAAGCAGACAGATAGCACAGAAGCTTCAGACTTTGCTTGAAGAACAGTTTCAGGAGGGATAAAAGTGCAGGGATGTGGGGCACCAAGGACAGACATAAGCACATAAATATCA
This sequence comes from Protopterus annectens, assembly GCF_019279795.1. Classification (NCBI taxonomy): domain Eukaryota; kingdom Metazoa; phylum Chordata; order Ceratodontiformes; family Protopteridae; genus Protopterus; species Protopterus annectens. The sequence goes on from NC_056725.1 coordinate 1,672,164,464, forward strand.
AGGAGATGCTTGCCCTGATCAAGGCACTCAACTGTCTGAATCATCTTTGGTCCCCAGGACCCCTTTAAGTGGTTACAGACAATACCACAGTCATGTGGTACATCAGCAAGCAAAAGGGAACCAGGTCGTGACCCTTTTGCAGCCTGCCATTGTTCATAGGTAGGTAGTAGGCTATCGGCCAGAGGGCCTACATAAGCCTAGCCAACAAGGTTCCCTGGCTTACGCCACCCAAGAAAGATATTAGCTTGAGGTTTAGCTTCATAGCACAATCTCACTCTGCAGGCATCGTACATTCATCCAAGCAAAACTGTGTGGCAGACAAGCTGAACAGGACCAGGGCAAACCCTCAGGAATTCCAACTAGATCAGGGAGTCTTCGAAGATTTGCTTCATCTGTGGGGAGTTCCTCAAGTTGACCTGTTTGCCTTCTCTTTGAACAGTCAGCTGTCAAGATTTTCCTCCAGGATTCCATGCAAGAAGGCCTGGAAGACAGACGCCTTTTCTTTTCTTTGGACAGGAATATTCATGAATGCTTTTCTACCTTTCCAGTACTATCCGGAGTACTTCTGAAGATTAAGAAGGAATCCCCCAAGACCACTGTGGTGACTCTCCTCTGGTCCAGGCAAATTTGGTTCTCCCTTCTTTTGGAAATGGTCGGGGGCAATTACCACAGTTTCTCATAAACCTTTTTTTTTTTGCTCATACAAAAAAAAAACAGTTTTTTTTGATGCAACTACAAAATGATATATTAGCAAATGGAAAAATGTTTTCTAATTGCTGCCAGCAACATAACCAGCACCCATTCAGGGTTAGTTCTTCTTTGGTTTTACAATGTTTGTGTGAGTTACTATCCTACAACCTTTCTTATTTCTCTGTCAAGGTTCATTTTGTTGGCCATTTCAGCATGTCTGCTCATGGATCCTTCTATTTCAAGGCAGTCTCATGTCAAAATGTTCTTGTAAAGGGTTTTGCGTAAGAGGCCTCCAAGAAAACTGGTAGCCCCTCTTTGGGATCTTATTTTCTCTAAACACTAACAATTGCTCCATTTGTACCAACTAATTTGGCTGACTTGAGGTTCTTATTATGGGAAACAGTTTTACTGATTACTCTGACCTCTGCAAACAGGGTATCTGGGTTGCAAGCTCTTATGGTGAGTCAGCCTTACCTCATTTTCCACAAAGGCAGGGTTTCTTTGAGAATATTCCTTCTTTTACTTCTAAAGTGGTATCCGAGTTTACTTAAAGTCAAACTATCCATCTCATTTTCTTTCCTGAAACTAAAAAGGAGGGAGAAAAAGATACTCTATAGCTTGGATGTCCAAAGAGAACTTGAGTAATATATTGACAGAACTAAATCTATCAGATCTTCAGATCAGTTGTTCAGTTCTTTAAAAAGTAAGAAGAGACAACCATTGTCAAAAAAGACTACTTCCAAATGGTTGTCTAATGCTACTACCTTTTGTTAAACTCACCTTCACATAACTACAAGTCCAGGCAGGTTCAATGCCCACTCTGCGAGGGCCTTGGCCTCATTTATGGCATTTGGAAAGGGTTGCGTTCTAGAAACTGCTACTTGGTCCTCTGTATATACTTTTGCAAAGGATCAGAAGCTTGATTCCTGCTCTAGGTTCAGATAAAGCTTTGCAAGGACCACTCTCCAAGGGCTCCTGCACTCTCCTCCTTCCACCTCCCAAATGTAGTCAGCTAAGGTAATCTACCCATATAGTTAAGACTGCTGTAGCAGTGATGAATGTACTATAGTTGTACAAGTTAAACTTAACATAGAAGTAGATGTTTAAGTGATCACTGCTACAATAACTGCTCCCTCCCTCAATCCCCCTTGTTTTATTTATTTTTTTGTCTTTTTTTAAATGCCAGAGTGTGCACATTTAATTGTTTCCCTAGTTCACAGGTTCATAGATTAGTACTAGGTTAACTGCCCTTGTGAGCCATTAGTATTATCCTTTCAGGGCTCAGTCTCCTACTCTGCTGCCAGGAATGCTCTGAAGGGTTTTGTGCCCAAACTTGCCTTTTTCGTCATCTCAGTTTGAGCTGCCTAACAGTTTGGGTGTATGAAAGGTGCCCTGAAGCTTTGGAAGCTGGTGGCTGTTATATACCTGGCAGGATATAACAACTTGCTCAGTTGTACATAAGAATTTCAACTCTACCAGCCATCTTGTGGGATCTGTTTTGCCAAATGGATTGCAGCCCGGGAAGCTGACTGCAGCTTTAGAGAGGGAATTAAGCCAGGTTTCCAAGATGCATTTGATATGGAATTTTTATCGCTGGATGAGAGCATCAATTGGATGGGGAAAGGGAAATTCATTCCTGGTTTGGCATCTGTGTCTCTACTGTCACAGGTAGCCTGTAAATGGTTCATCTCTCTGACCCCAGCTTGTAAATGTTTCACCTTTCCAGTCTCTGCATACACTTATCAAAAGGTAACAGAACTTGTCAGAGATTTGGAATGCAAGGCTAGGCTTAAAAAGACCCTTGTGGTCAACAGTCTAGTACACATATATGAACCTATGAACTTCCTCCCCACCCAGAAAAAAAGCCAGTCAACCATGCCCATCGCAGACGATTTGCCTCATTTGCATGCGACAGTATGACAACCTTTTGCATGACTTCCAAATTGCTATGTAGTGCATGCTCAATATTGGAGATGAACGTGCAGAATTCCTTGTGCATGTACCACCCTTTGACGCAAGCATGAAATCAAGTGCCATTCAGTTCTGCAGCATTACAGTGCGCATGGCACTAAGTTCAATAGTGATTTAATTTACAAATTCAAAAGTTGGATTGCTCAAAACTTCTAAAAGTTTAGAAAATGTTCACAGTTCCCAAATAGATTTGACTGCCCCATATGCAAGTAATATACCAGCCCCACATATAACATAATTCCCAAGGTTCATATGAGAAAGTCCTTTAAAAGCTGCTTGTTCTAAATCATGATGATAAATCCATGAAGTGTCAGTTTTGCCAACCAGATTTTTTACAGTCCGAGTTTCCCGTACATTATGGATTTTTTCCCTGGGCAAGGCATCAACATGTTGAATAACCGGAAGAACTCTCTCAAAGTAACAACATCCTGACCTGTTTGCTGGCATCCAAGGATACAGACTGCCACAAATGTACTAAAAGTCTTGTAACATGACCGTACCTTGCACCTCAGTTACATTACACGTTCTCTGAGTAAAATTACACTGACTCTGGAACCAAAAAAGTGCAGTAGCAGAACAAATACAACAACTGCATTTATCAAGGTGACAAACAGGAATGGCGAACTGAATGGGGTTGAAGTGGGTTTTTGAACATATCCAAACACGGGTTTGTCTTGAGATGAGTGAGCCTCTGTTAAATTCCAAACAGATTCCATGGTAAATCTTGCAGCTGAACAACTCGTGTAAGCGCCACTTGGCTGCCTGACTCAGGGAAAAATGTCCTTTTCCAAAATTTCCAGATTACTAGGTGTTGGTCCTACTCTCGATTCCTCTAGTTTTTTGTCTGGTGTGGGAGGAAATGGCTTCCTCATCTAAGATAACTGAGATGATGATGGGAGTGGGCTGATTTCAGTCATTTGGAACTGTCTTTCTGACGTGGGACACGTGGATCCAGAATGAAAATTCTTCAAGTCTAATGGCTGTTGCTTTGACAAGGAGTATCAAGAATTGTACCTTCCAATGGGGCTGGAGGGCGTCTCTTCTGGAGAAGGAACGGATGTACACCTAGTCATCAGGCTGGATGTCATGCGATTTGGTTGGGTCAAGCTGGTGCTGGGCAAAAACAACTTGTGAATGAAGATGCTGTAGAACAGAAATAAGATGTTTACAGTAAATAAAAATAGCTTCATCAACATTCTGAAAATCAGCAGTCCTAGGCAGAAGGATGGCTGGCATTCTCATAGGTCAACTCATAAGAATTTTATGGAGGGAAAACTTCCTAGGTGCACTAATTTGCATTCTGAATGCTAAATAATGCCGAAGGCAGGGCATCTGACCATTTTACCCCAGTCTCTCTAGTGAGCTTGGCCAGTTTTGTTTTTAGGGTCTGGTTTACCCTTTCTACCATGTCTGAAGCCTGAGGTCTCTGTGTACAATGATACTGGATATTTACTCTGAACATTTTGCAAATCTGCTCTATAATCTGACTTGTAAAATGAGTGCCTCATTCTGACTAAATACAACAAGGTACCCCAAAATGCGATATCAGTTTGTACAAAAACTTCTTTGCTACTGAAGTGACATCATTTTCTGCACATAGGTATGCCTCTACCTAGCTAAAAAAAAAAATCTACTATTACTAAAACATATTTAAACTTTGTACACTAAGGTAACTCAATAAAGTCCCACTGAAAACAGCAAGATGGTCCCCATGACTTTTTAATACGTTGAGTAGGTACAGCAACTGATTTAGATATATTAAATGATTAGCATATATTACATGTACTTACAAGATGCTGAACAACTTTGGAAGCTCAAGGGGCATACCAATAAGTCAAAAGGAGTTTTATTAAAGCATTTTTCCCAGATGGGAAGGCAAATGGTAAGTCTGTGCCAACCAAGGTAAAAATGCATCTGAAGCTACTAACCTTCCATCTGGATAGCGCTAACGTGAGTCAGAGGAATGACAACAGCCATCATGAATCCACCTTACCCTTTCGAAGTCCTCATCTTGATTTTGAAAAGACAACACTTCCTGCAGGTAACATCTTCAACTTGAATAGGCTGCAAAAAAGAAGCCTCAATAGGATTTAATAATGCAGGCTGTCCTGCCACCCTATCAGCAAAGGCATTGCCTTTAGTTTTGAAAGTATCATCAGTCTTATGGATGGCACATTTAACCAAGCTATCTCTTTAGGTAGTAATAGGGCTTCTAAGAGCTCTTGAATAAACACAGCAATTTTTATCGTGTTCCCAGCAGAGTTCTGGTAACCTTATTCTTTCACAAAGTATCAAAACCATGGCACACCCCACATGCATACCCAGAATCAGAAAATATAGGTTCAGTGTTTCCCTCTAGCTAGCAAGCTTCAGTAATAGCTACAAGCTCAGCAATTTGTGCTGAAACATTTCCCGGCATTTGTCCAGATAATAAAATCTGATCAAATGTGCAGATTGCTAAAGCTGCTGTTCATGCTCCATCTTCTCTTCTAATGCAGGATCCATACACAAACAGAATCAGCTCAGGGTTTTGCAGAGGAGTGACTTTCAGATCAGACCTAGGAGGAAGCACATTTTAACAACAAAAACATAATCATGAGAATCACCCTCATCTGCTGTAGGCATCAGGGAAGCAGTATTTAAAGGCGGGCACCTAATAATTTGCAAAGAAGGATTATTTAAGAGAGACAGTTCATACTTGGAAAGCCTACAAGTAGACAGATATTGCATTTTAGTTTTTTAACAGTAAGGCATCTATAGAGTGTGGAACTGCAACAAAAGTCTCATTTCCCAACATAAGTGCTTCTGCCATGTCTAATTGAGCAATAGTGGCCTATGGCAATGGGGGAGAGCAGCTGCAACTGGATCGAGATTTGTACTGTAATAAGCAACTGGTCTAAATCCATCATTTATATGCTGTGCTAATAACCCTAGTGCAACCTTGTTTTGTTCATAGCTTAACAAGAAAAACACTTTTGAGTAGTCAGGTAAACTAAGTGCCAGAGGGTTTAAAAGGAGTATTTTTAGCTAAGTGAATGCCTTTTAATGTTGCCATGGGAGAGGTTTGAGGGTATCCTTTTCTAAAAGTTCTAATAGTGGTTTGATTTCTTCAGCATAATTAGAAATCCACTGATTACAATATCCTACCAGCCCAAGGAATGCCCTAAGCTACTTTAAAGTTGTTGGTTAAGGTGTCATTATATTGTGGTGATTCAGGAAGGCAGGATATACTGCGGTCCCTCCGAAATAAGGTGCCCAGTATTGAACCTGTGGCTGCCACAACTGAAAGTTTGGTTCAGTTAACTTTAAAACCTAATTCAGCTAGCTTTGTCAAAAGGAACACAGTGTCCTGCTGGCAATTAGATAAATAATTAAATGCCAAAAGATAATCCACATATTACACCACTGTAGACCCACAAGGGAACTGGATCTTATCCAACTGCCTTTTCATCTCCCTTGGGAATAGGGTAGGTGACTCTACATAACCTTGGGCTAAGCATGTCCATGTATACTCTTGTCCTGTGCATGTGAAAGTGAACACATACTGACTATCAGGGTGTGTTGGGATAGGAAAGAAAGCAGATGAGATATCAATTACTGAAAAGGTAGTAGCCGTAGGGGGAATTGAGCTTAATATAGTAGCTGGATTAGGTGCCACAGGAAAAGTAGGTACAACCACTGCATTTACAGCTCTAAGATCTGGGACAAAGCTATAATCTCTCTACCCAGCATTTTAACAGGCAAAATAGGTGTGTTACTGGGACTTCTAGTGGGCACAATAATGCCTTGCTGTAACAACTCAGATCACTGGTTCAATTCCCATCTCTACTTCTGTGGAGAAGAGATATTGTGCAACCATGGGCAGGGATTTATAAAATTTTAAGGTTACCTGGACTGGTGTTGCATCCTTAATAAGACCTACCTCATTTTCATAAGTGGTCCATAACTGTGGTGGGACTACATCAAGCAGGGACATTTCTGCAGAGGTTACAATAACTTCTTCAACACTGAAAATGACAAAGAATGTCCTTCATTGATTGAGCACATCTGAACTACAGAAAACTCAACAGGGACATTTAAAAATACCCCATCTGGTGTACAATATACTGCACATTGTAATTTGCACAGGAGATCTTTGCCTAGTAGATTAAGTGGTTCACAACTTCCTACAATAAAAGCATGCTGGTCTTCCAGGGGGTCTTAACTGAATAGATACTGGAGCTGTCTCAGGATAGTTTAAAGGGACCCCCGATACTACTGTTGCTAGCACTGAGGTATGAGATACAGGGAGGTTCCTGGCGGCAGACGAAGTCAGCAAGTATCGAGTTGCACCAGTGTCTACGAAAAAAGGAATATTAGAAATGTGTACTTTAATGTTAGGAAAAGGCCCATTTTAATCTACTGGTAACAAACAAAATAACTGTGGATCCTATCCATGGCTGTCTTATTTAACTTGCTGTCAGGTTGGTGGTTGCCATGCAATACTCCAAGTTGGAGGCGGTCATGTCACTTGTTGGGTCTGTTGGGATGGCTGTCCCATGAATTGATTTGTGGATTGTAAGGGTGGGTTTATTGGCTATAAAAGCAGGCATGCATCAAGCCAGTGACTGCCCCGTCCACAATTAAAGCATAGATTTAAGTTTGCTCTTGAACCTTGAAATGTACAGGCAGCGCTATAATAGGCTGGGGCTTGTCTTTGCCCGGGATGGGTTTTGGGAAACTGTCCTTGATTTTGAGAGAATCTGGACCTATCTCTTCGAAATCCACCTCCCCTAGTCTTGATGGCAATATCAGACTGTGGAAGCTACATATTTACTGGATTTTCCTGCTGTTCTTTTTTCCTCTCGGGCAAGTGTGTCTGCCAAGTACTGCACTTGATTAACAATTTCATGAAGCCCCAAACTGGGCTAATTACGGCAAACCTTTCTGATTTGATCCCTAATAGGGGACAACAATAATTCCAGAAAGGCAGCTGACAGCCCGCTTGCTGCCATGCCTTCGGTAGGTTCGGAGTGTCCAGAAAAGGCTTCAAAAGGCATCTATCATGCATTGTAAGAAAGTAGGCATTGACAGAGTCATCTTCTCTTTGAAAGACCGCCTTTATTCTGGACCATTTAGGCACTGGGAGCATACGGTAACCTCTCCTTAGCTTCATTAAATTCATTTCTGTCAGTATGTTGTGGAATGGCATGAGTATTTCAGTCTTGGATTCTCGCCTGGTCCCATATCCTTTTAAACAAGTCATCTGGGATGGAAGCCTCTAAAACTGCCCTTAACTCTTCAAGGGTAGGATTTTGCAACTGCACGTCCTTTTAATATTCTTGTGTATTTGCCAGAGTGGGTTCTAATTGGAGGTAAGGAATCTAAAATTGTCTGAAAAATCTACAGCTGTCCACAGGCAGACCACAATAACAGTAGCATACACCTGACCATCCCTACCTACAGCAGGATACAGAACTTGTTGATTTTGAAAGAATCTGAGCCTACCTCTTCCACCTCTACCTCCCCTATTCTTGGTGGCAGTATCAAACTATTGGAGCTGCACATTTATCAGCTTTTTCTGCTGTTATTTCTTCCTCTTAGGCAAGTGTGTGGCTGCCAAGTACTGCACTTGACTTGACAATTTCACGAAGCCCCAAACTGGGCCAATTAAGGCAAACCTTTTAGACGTGATCTCTTATAGGGGGCAACAATACTTCCACAAAGGCAGCTGACAGCCCGCTTGATGCCACGCCTATGGTAGGTTTGGGGTGGCCAGAAAAGACTTCAGAGGCACCTATCATGTGTTGTAAGTAGGCATCAACAGATTAATTTCCCTTTGAATAACTTCCTTTATTCTGGACCAATTATGCACTGGAGGACATATGGTAGTAATAGCTTTTAGCAACCTCTCCCTAGCTTCATTAAATGCATTTTCATCAGTATGTTGTGGAATGGCATGACTGTTTGGGTCTACGGCTCTCGCCTGGTCCCATATCCTTTTAAACAAGTCAGCTGGGATGGAGTGGATTCTAATAGCAGTTAAGGAATCTAAAATTGTCTGAAAATCTACAGCTGTCCACGTGCGGACCACATTAATAGTAGCAGGTGCCTGGCCATCCCTTCTTATGGCAGGATTCAGAACTTGTTGTAAAGGATGTAAATGGGTTACTGTGGTCAGTGACGGTATCACCTGCCCCCTTTTCATCTTCTGAAGATGTTTCTGAAGTAGCAGAATCATCACTACTTTGTATAGGTGGAGGGGTCCACCAGTATTCTTCTCCATCTATAACTATAGAGAACTGTATAGTCATTTGTTTTAACTGCTTAAAAGAATGTTTTTTTTTATGTGTGTGTTTATTTTTAACTCCCTGGCATGTATTAGAAGCCACCATTATAGATTTAATTACCTTGAAGGGAAACCTTTCCCCCTTTTTCGCAAGGCACATTAACATTTGCTCAAGGTTCAGCATGTTTCAGCATGAAGTTATGGGAAAGAGTAGTGGAAGCTAGGTTAAGAAGGGACATGATGACTAGTGAACAGCAGTATGGTTCCATGCCGGGAAAGAGCACTACAGATGCGATGTTTGCTCTGAGAGTGTTGATGGAGAAGTACAGAGAATGTCAGAAGGAGTTGCATTGTGTTTTTGCAGACTTAGAGAAAGCATATGACAGGGTGCCTAGAGAGGATTGTGGTATTCTATGAGGAAGTCAGGAGAATCAGAGAAGTATGCAAGAGTGGTACAGGATATGTACGAGGGTAGTGTGACAGCGGTGAGGTCTGCGGTGGGAGTGATGGATGCGTTTGAGGTGGGGTTACATCAAGGACCAGCTCTGAGCCCTTTCTCATTTGCAATGATGATGGACAGGTTGACAGACGAGATCAGACAGGAGTCCCCTGTGGACTATGATGTTTGCAGATGACATTGTGATCTGTAGTGAGAGTAGGGAACAGGTGGAGGAGTCCCTGGAGAGATGGAGATATGCTCTAGAGAGAAAAGGAATGAAGGTCAGCAGAACTAAGACAGAATATATGTGTGTAAATGAGAGGGAGGATAGAAGAATGGTGAGGATGCAAGGAGTAGAGGTGGCGAAGGGTGGATGAGTTTAAATACTTGCGGTCAATTGTTCAGAGTAATGGTGAGTGTGGAAGAGATGTGAAGAAGAGAGTACAGGCAGGATGGAGTGGGTGGAGAAGAGTGTCAGGAGTGATTTGTGACAGACGAGTACCTGAGTGAAAGGGAAGGTCTACAAGAGGGTAGTGAGACCAGCTATGTTATATGGGTTGGAGACAGTGGCATTGACAAAAAGGCAGGAGTTTGAGCTGGATGTGGCAGAGTTAAAGATGTTAAGATTTGCACTGGGTGTGACGACGGTGGACAGGATTAGGAATAAGTATATTAGAGGGGCAGCCCAGGTTGGAAGGTTTGGAGACAAAGCCAGAGAGGCAAGATTACGTTGGTTTGGACATGTACTGAGGATGCTGAGTATATTGGGAAAAAGATGCTAAGGATGAAGCTACCAGGTAACACGAAAAAGGGAAGGCCTAAGATAAGGTTTATGGATGTGGTGAGAAAGGACATGCAGGTGGTTGGTGTGACAAAGCAAGATGCAGAGGACAGGAAGAAATGGAAACAGGTGATCCACTGTGGCGACCCCTAACGGGAACAGCTGAAAGAATATGATGATTAACATTTGCTCAAGGTGGGGTTTGTGACTTGTCATATCTTTTTTACGTTGCTGTCTAGCCTTTAAGGACAATGGTTTTGATGCCCCAGGGGTATCTTCACCAACACAGCTGGAAGAAGATGCTTCACTGACCTGAACTTTCTCTTCATGAGAGGCTGAGGCCTGATCCTGTGTTATAGGCAGAGGATGGCTAGAAGAAACAGCACAATCCTGCAACGGAGTCACAAATGCAGATGCAAATGGTGCATTATAAGGGGGTGGAGGGGCAGAAGGTACTACATGGTAGTCATCATCGTAAGAGTCTGGTTGTGATAATTTAAGTTTGTTAACCATCTAAAGTGGTAATGGCCCCAGGCAGTCCATTTACTGTTGTCTGCACTATGCTGTAACATGTTGACGTTTCTATTAGCTGCCTATAATCGTGATTTCAGTTTACTAACATTGTACTTTAAACTTTTAACAACATACTCCTTATCTCTATTTTTTCTTTCTTCTACCAATCATTAAATGTTACCGGGAGCCGGCAGGCATCTTTTTGCCTTTTTTTTAAAGTTTCTTTTTTAAATTAAATAAAATATCTTTATCAAAAGTTCCTACAGCTGGGAACATTACAATATCATCATTCTTACTGAGTTCATTCCATTTACCTGAATACACACAACTGTTTTTACCATAATGTTGAAACATATACCTAGCAAGAGTTCCAAACTCCAGTTCTTTAAAAACACCCACACTCGCACCCATTGTAAAAAGAAATTTACAGTGATAATTAAAATTACCTCTCATATACCTAAACCCACAATCATACAAGTAACACTTACCTGAAGAAGACTGAAGCCTTGCCAATATTGAAAAAGCACAGAAAAAAATAAAGGTGCAGCTGTGAACAAACGAAAGCAGCAGAAAATACACCGGATAGAAAAAGAAGTTATGTCTTACCATAACGTTCCATCTGTATTGTTGATCCTCGTCCACTCATTACGTATGGGTTACAGTTCCGATATTGGAACCGAGCCGGCCATATACCAAGCTCGCGCCAGCGATAAACTCTCGAGCTAAGCAATCTCTTACCCATAATCCCCCTCTCCCTGTTACCTCAGATTGAGTTTGCAAGTCAGAAAAAGGTAGAGGCCATCTCTGGTCAAATGACCTAAAGAGAAGGATGGTGAGATCCACTAGAAGCCATAGGAGGGGGAAGGAGGGAGGGTCGTAATGAGTGGAAGAGGATCAACAATACAGATGGAACGTTATGGCAAGACATAACTTCTTTATCTGATATTGTTAATCCTTGTCCACTTCCTTACGTATGGGACAGAGTCCCCAGCTACCTCTATTCCTAGGAGGCTTCCATGGAAGGACATTCCTGAGCATCATAGAACCAAAAGATGCTCTTCCCCTGGAGGCCAAGTCCAACTTGTAATGATTGATAAAGGTATGAAGAGTGGCCCAAGTTGCAGCTGCACAGATGTCATGTAAAGAGGCTCTGGCATGGAAGGCAGCAGAAGTTGCCACTGACCTTGTTGAATGAGCCTTGATGGTAGTTGGCAAAGAAGTATTGTGTACCGAATAAATATGGGTCAGTGTCTTTTAACCATCTAGCCAATGTGACCTTAGCAACATCACATCCTAATATAGATCCAGAAAAAGCCAAAAATAACTGGTCTGATTTACGGAAAGATTTAGTCTTTTGCAAATAGAAACAGAGTTGTCTGTGTACGTCTAGGGTATGTAGGCAGTACTCTCCCTCGTTAGAATGATCAGGAAAAAACACTGGCAATTCAATGGTCTGATTAATAGACATTTCAGAAATGACTTTTGGCAGGAAGGAAGGGTTAGTTCTTAAGGATACCCTGTCTGGATGAAAAATCAAGTATGGACTCTTTGTACATAGGGCCTGAAGCTCAGAAATACGTTTGGCAGAAGTAATAGCGACCAAAAACAAGGTCTTCCACGACAGATATTTGAGGTCTCATGAAGCAGCTGGTTCAAAAGGGGGCAATGTCAGAGCTTGAATAACTAAAGATAAATCCCAAGGTTGAATAGGTTCCCTGAAAGGGTGTTTCAGATGATTCACACCCTTTATGAAGGCTTTACATAACTTGTGAGACAAGAGAGAGGAGTCTTGGACATTCTCGTGGAAATTAGAGATTGCAGCCAAATGTACTCTAATGGTAGATGCTGACAGCCCCGATTGAAAAAGGGCGGTTAGATATTCGAGTACCATCGGCACTGGTGCTGAAAAGGGATCAATTTCCTTATCTTTCAGCCAACAGGTAAATCTTTTCCATTTGCCTAGATAAGTCATTCTAGTGGAGGGCTTATGAGATGAATAAGAATGCCCCGTACTTGTGAGGGAAGATCATTTTGCCTGGCAATCAAGGGAATTGGAGGAGCCAAGCTGTGAGCTTCAGACTGTGCAGGTTGGGGTGAATCAGATTCTGCGGCTGGGAGATCAACTCCGAGGTTGGACGAAGAATCCATGGTTGATCTAGCAGGTGAGGCCACAGAAAGGGGAACCAAATCTGACGAGGTCAATATGGAGCAATAAGGATCACTTTGCTCTTCAATCGGCGGGCTTTCTTTAGAAACTGGGGAATGAGGGGAGTGGGTGGGAATGCATAAAGAAGACCCGAGGGCCAATCGTGAACTAGAGTGTCCCTGGGTGACTGTCCCAGAGGGGGAACCAGGGCAGAGTAGTTGCTGCATTTGAAGTTGGTCGGGGATGCAAAGAGGTCGCAGCATGGGTGGCCCCAACGGTGGAAGATCTCCACCACTATGAGAGGATTCAGGGACCACTCGTGAGGTTGAAGAATGCACCTGCTGAGTCTGTCTGCTATCATGTTGGAACTCCTGGGAATGTGCGTTGCTAGACGAAAGCAGTTGGTAGCCATCACCAATTGCCATAACCTCATGGCCTCTCGACAGAGGGGGTAGGATTTGGTTTTGCCCATTTTATTGATGTACCAGACTACCGCCATGTTGTCTGATTGTATCGCAATTGTCCCTGACGTCAGCAAGGGATGGAATGCCTGCAACGCCAGAAGTACCGTTCTCAGCTCTAAAACATTTATATGCAGATGGGCCTCCACTTCGGACCAAGTGCCTTGGACTGTCTGACCCTGACATAGCCCTCCCCACCCCATCAGGGAGGCGTCCGTGGTCACTGTATCCTTGGGCTGCTGAGGGGAGTAGGGGCGAGACCATTGTGACGGGTTGTGGTTCAACCACCACTTTAGATCTTGTTTGCATCTCTGAGTTATGTGAATCTTGGCTGAAAGGGGAAGCTGGAAAGGATACCATTGGGTGAGCAGTAGCCATTGTAGAAGCCTCATGTGAAACCTGGCTAAGGGGACAATGGTGATGCAAGCTGCCATGGAGCCCAACAGCTGCAGGATCGAGTGAGCTGTGGACTTTTCCATTGAAAGAACTGATAACAGTTGCTGTCTGATTCTTGATATTCTGTGTTCTGATATGGACACTCTGCAAGTTTTTGAGTACAAAATGACCCCTATGAATTCTGTGGACTGAGAAGGGGTGAGATTGGATTTCTGCCAGTTTATTGTTATGCCCAACTTTTCGATAGTATTGAGAGAGTATGCCAGGGCTTCCTCCAATAGGTGTCTGGTGGGGGCAGAGAGGAGCCAGTCGTCTAGATATGGAAAAACCTGAAAACCTTGAAGTCGCAGGTGAGCTGTGACAACTGTCATGCACTTTGCAAACACTCTGGGGGCTGTAGAGAGTCCAAAGGGCAGTACTCTGAACTGGTAATGACTGGCTCCCGCACAGAAGTGCAGGAATCTTCTTGATGGTCTGTCCACCTTTATGTGGTAGTACACATCCTGAAGATCTATCGAGCACATCCAATTGTCTTTTTCCAAGAGAGGAATGATAGACTTTGCACACTCACAAATTTGTTTAGCACACTGAGATCCAAAATTGGTCTCCAGTCCTTGGTTTTCTTTGGCACCAAAAATAGTCTCGAGCAGAATCTGGATCCTATCTGGTCTGTTAGGACTACTTGAATTAATCTTTTGTTTAGCAGCTTTGTAATCTCTAGAGCTTCTTCTTCCCTTGGACTGGGTGGAACATTGGGAAATCTTGACGGAGGGACAGGACAAAGTTCGAAGGGGATCTTGTAACGTCTGGTTATTATCCTTTGTACCCAAGAATCGTTGGAAATGGTTAGCCAGGCAGAAGGGTACAAAGAGAAATGTCCCCCAACCACTTCCAGAGGAAAGGGGTTGGGCCGCTCTTCAGGAGCACTGGTAGGACTGCCCGGAGAAGGAATCTCTGGAACCCTGATTACGCAGACCCCCTCTGCCCCGAAAGGGGCGTCTTCCTTGTGAGTTTCCCCCCTCTGCCCCAGGGGAAAAAAATCGGCCTGTGTGTCACGGAAAGGACCCTGAGATTTTCTGTACCGCATATTCCCGCTTTTTTGGTTTCTGGAGAAAGCACGTTGGGGGGAAGAATAATGGACACCTACGGCAGACAGGGCCTTACCATCCAGTTCACACCTGGCCAATGTAGTTTTGACTTTGGGTCCAAACAAGGAGGAGGACTCAATGGGAGCATTGAGAAAGGAAGCCTTGAAGGGTTCTGCGAAATTGCACAAGCGCATCCAGGCATGTCATCTCAAAACAATGCCTGAACTCACTGCTCTAGCCGCTCCTTATGATGCGTGGGACACCAAGCGCATGGAGGAATTTGAAATTGATTCAACAGTGGCCAGCTGAGAGGCCACTTTGTCACAGACCTCATCAGACACGGCACCTGCCAAAGTTTCAGAGAGCTCAGATACTAGGTCACTCTGAAGCCTGGTGAAGTGTGCCATATAATTCAGAAACCTGATAGCAAAGGTCGCTGATGCAAAGGTACGCTTCCCTATCCTATCCAATGCCCTGGACTCTTTGTTGGGTAGATGGACAGTCTGGCTTTCCTCTTCTGCCAGGTCTTTCTTAGTTGCAGCTGCCACCACCAGAGCATCTACAGGGAGACCTTTAGACCAATGAGGTTCAGAAGCAGGGAGGGACAAGATTTTGTCTGGTCTCTGGGGAATGGCCTCAACAGTATCAGGGGTCTTCCATGCACGCTGCACAATGAGCCGGACCAGTTCGTCTGCAGGTGGGGTAACCCAGGAGGTAGGGTGCCGGCGCGAAAAGCCTGCAGGAACACAGACTCCTCAGAAGTCAGGTTAGAGGACTGCCATTCACCTCTCTGTTCAAGTATTTCTAGGATATCACCAAAGGATACGTCAGAAGGTGAACGAGGGGACCCTTCCCCATCATCAAAGTCTGTGTCATCAGTGAGAGACTCCGCAGTGGAGTCCATATGCTTCCTCTTGCACGAGGATTTCCGATGAACTTCCTCAGAGGGAAACGCTGGGGAAGACAACACCAAGGAGGTATCCTGTGGGAGTATATCCTGAGACCTCTGCGCCCGGTGTCCACAAGAAGCGACCTGTGTACATAGTGGTCCAGAGGAGGACGGTGAGATAGCAAGCACAGTATCAGCGGTAGACGCCAAGGCCTTCTCCATGACTTGGAAGGCAGGTCCACTAAAAGAGGGGTAAGTGCCCAAGGGGGAAGTCACCTCTCCCCTAAGTGATCCAGCCTGCCGACTTGGAGTCCCAGGACGGCTGAGAAGAGCCAAATCCTGGGTCGAAGGCAACTGCGGCTCCTTAGAGAGATCCATAAAGGGAACCGTAGAGGGGGAAGACTGTGCTACGTCAATAGATTTCAAGGGAGAAGGATACGTCTTGAGAGGTGGAATTCCTCTGGCCAAAAGCACTTGATCAACAAGTCGCAATTCATCATGTTGGGAGAGACTTCTGGTAGATCTCACAGAGACAGTTGAGGGGGAAACAGGTCTATCTAGAACATCTCAGTAGACTGCACCGAAAACAACAGTGCCGTAAAGGACTGCACTACAGGTGTCTGCACCGAGGAAGTCATCGGTGCCGATGTAATGGTCTGCACCGACGAAAAGGTCGGTGCCGAAGTAGTTGTCGGTGCCGAGGTTGGAACTGATAAAATAGTAAACAAGGACTGAGCTGCCAGTTCCGAAACAATGGTGGTCTGCGCCGACTGTGAGGTCGGTGCCGGTAAAGAAGTCTGAACTGAGGGGTCCCTCAGTTCCAATACAGCAAAGGACATCGGTGACATATGTGGTGCCGAGGATCTAGGCGCCGAAGGTGTCAAGGCCCGAGAGGGTCGGATCCGAAGCAGATATATTTGCTTTCTTTCTTTCTTGATTGATGACAGTCCCCAGCCGGGGACGAAGGAAGAGATTTAGCCTTAGAAGCATCCTCAGACTTCTTTTTATGTGATCTTGGAGGGATTGAGGCCTCCGACCCAGAAATAGTCTCTGAAAAGGGAAACTTTAGTAACCCTTTCAGCAAAAGTTTATTTTTCCTCTCTATCAGTGTCCTGTTGGAAAAATTCTTACAAATCCCACAGGGTGGGTCAACAGTTAAGTGAGGCGCACCTAAACAGAAAACTCACAAAGAATGTGCATCTGAAGTAGATAGTTTATGTACACAATCATAACATCTTTTAAAACCAGTACTACCTTTTTTATCTGTCATGTTAAAGGAAAAGCAAATACCAACAATAATACAAAAACACAAAAATACTCGAAGGAAAGGCTATCTACAAACTATGGTAATCCACTGATACCTTACATCAGATAAAAAGGGTGAAAGTGACTAAAAACTTTTTTTAGAAAACTGAAAGAAAAGAGAGTCACTAAATGTAATAAGGTAAGAGAAATCAGAAAACCAACTTTTCTGAGAGAAAAAGTCCTTATTTTGAAATAAAAGGACAAAAAAAAGGTTTCACTTAGCTCAAGAGCAACAGCAACAGCCTGACACGACCTGATGGCGACGCGGCAAACTCAATCTGGGGTGACAGGGTGAGGGGGATTATGGGTAAGAGATTGCTTAGCTCGAGAGTTTATTGCTGGCGCGAGCTTGGTATATGGCTGGTTCGGTTCCGATATTGGAACAGTAACCCATACGTAAGGAAGTGGACGAGGATTAACAATATCAGATTAATGTTTTAGGGCCCAGAAAGGTGAGGTAGTTCCAGATGGTTCAAAAAAAAATCCGAGTCCCAAGTCACCAACTATTAAAGAAATAATAAAATGCTTAAGTCTTCAACAAAGCAAAATCTCATTATATTACAAAACACAGATACTTGTGAGAGATAAGCTATCAGAAACGTGTCTCCCCGAGCAAAGAAATCCAGCATTACTTATAGAAGAAAATATGTCAAAACAGGATAATGTAATCTCTAAACTACAGCCAACTGACCAACAGAAAAATGCTTATATTCGCACAAACACATCTGCTGAATCCTTTACCTACATTTCAGTCTAGTAAGAAATAAGTTACACTTTAGCAAATGATTTCCATAAAATGCAGCTTCAATATCAACTTAACTGCAATAGTTTAGGATCCCATGTCAAACCAAGATGGATTACATTCTAACTCCATTTAAGACATATAAAACATGCATTTATTTGTTATCCATCATCATACTAAATCACTATAACATCAACCTTTTTTTTCCATTTTTCAATGACTCACACGAACACAAAAATAATGTGTACTGAAGGTTTCAATGACTCGCACGAACACAAAAATAATGTGTACTGAATGCACGTTATGCATTTAATTATTATGATACTGGTGACAAGGTTTTATATAACGTGTGTATCGGGGAATTCAACCAAAACACAACTCTCACTGGAGAGAGGCCTGAGGCATCATAACATTTTGGCATCCCCTGACCCAATCAGATCCACCATATCTGTATGTCTGATCTTTCAGACTAGAGAAAGAAAAAACACATTTCGAATACAAAGATAAATTGGTATCACACATTACGGATGAAGTTAAAAGCATAAAAAGATCCAAACTGCACAAAAAAAGAAAAAACTTTGAAAAGAGAGCTTACTTGCCCCAAGGAGTTGTGGTCAGTCTATTTTGTTTACAAGCGACACGTGATACAAACAGTGAACGTCCCTCCACGTACGCAGTACAGTACCACAGAGGGGTTCTGATTATAGAAGGTTAAGGCTGTTTTGGTAGCGTTGTTTCCTCACAGTAAGATGTTCCCATGTTCGATTCTCGGCTGGAGTGCCATCTGTATGGAGTTTGCATGTCCTCCCTGCGGTCGAGTGGCCTCCGAAAGACATGTATGAATGGGCGTGCCTTCGCTGAAGGTTGAGCGTCGGGCTGGCAACTCGGCACCATAAAAATCTACTGCCAATCACTAGCGGATCGGAGTTCTGCTGTGGCGACCCCTAACCGAGAAAAGCCGAAAAGACAAACGAGGGTGTTAGCTCCGTTCATAAATCATTTGGGGGGGGGGGGGGGGGGTCAAGTTTTTCACAGTTAAACAGCGTCAGTTGAACGAATTAGGAACACATATTCTATTGGACAGAGACTAACTAGTTCGATTAGAGCCATGGGGAAAAATCAAGTTTTTCGCAGTTTCACTGCGTCAGTTGAAAGAATTAGGAACACATTCTATTGGACAGAGACTAACTAGTTAGACTGAAGCCAAGGTCCACCTCCTGTTTTCACACTAATATTGAGTAATCATGAGTTACTGACGGTTCAAAGTACATAAGCTCCTAATGCATTCGAATTCGTATAAACAGTGTTGAGAAAGTGTACTAATTTCACGAGCTGCACAGGAGTCAACACCAACTCTGCAGCAACCTCTGGATACTCAACAGTACTACAGTTGGAGGATTCACCATCAGTTATTTTGCTCCAATTGGTTGTATACGTAGAGCAGCATGTCTCTAAGTCCCTGAGCTTTACATATAGCGCTGCCATCTGCCATATAAAAATCACCACAGCAGAGGATCAGAAACAAGACATTATATTATTTCTTAGTTTACTGTTACTATATCTAATGTCCAGTCACTGTGATCAGGAATCTTTATTTAAGATTAATTCGTTTATTTAAAGTATGCATTTTTAAATAGAACTTATGGAAAAACCAGTAAGTCTAGGTGGCCCAGCAAGACTAAATCTGACGGCAAAAATCATAGGGCTATGCCTAATCATAACTAAAAGTTATGCAACAACTGTCAGCTATGACTTTTAGCCATTGTAAAGCATGGTAATACTAGACAGAGTGACGTTTTGTGCCTAACAATCCGTCATTCAAATTATGAAGCATATATACTAGCAAGTAGCTCAAGTTGACAATAACTGATTTGGAAGACCAGCACCCATGCCCCCTGCAATGCACCACTTAGTACACCTAAACACCCCACATAACTGCGCCCACCACGGCGCTTTCCATAAGAAAAATACGCGTGTGTATGTGTGTGTATATATATACATATATATGTGTGTGTACATACACATTTTTTATTTTCTTTTAAATCGTTATTTCATAGCCACTGCATTCCACGAACTACAGCTCCACGTTCTGTATCGCAGCCGGGACAACTGCATTAATGGTACCCTGGTTCCAATTATTTGATAGTATCTACTATAGAGGTGTAGAGGAATTTAAGTGGGAGATCCTTCCCAGTATAACAGTCTCCGCACGGCTGCTTGACTCCCTATTCCAGACCCATTACGTCACCGCTCCTGGAAAGGAGTGTTGTGCGCATGCGCCATCCTGAATCACCTCTTCTCTCGTCACACATCCAAGGCAGAAGGTGCAAAGTGTTTGGATGCTTGGTGTTGGGAGTTTGCGGTAACGGCATGCAGTAAGGTTTGGTCTGGTACTGTTACATCATGCAACAGTTGGAGACGAGCGTTGTGCGCTGCTGCTGCTGAACAGTTGCATCTCATGGTGCACTGGACAGCAGTGTGACATTCCGTTCCAGCCGGGGCAGCAACAGGCTAGGGACTGCGCGCGATCGGTGGTTTGTCTAACTGACCAGTACTCAAACCGGCACTCAACAACATCTGCACAGAGGACGCACATCCAGAGTGCATGCTATTTGAATTGGCAAGGCCTTTAAGTCGTCCATCTCTGTAAAGGTAGGGCTACCGACCTAGTCTCTGTATGAACAGGCACAAGAGATTAACAGGGCCTGTGTTTTTTTTTTCTTAGAATTAATTGCCAATACATTTGTTTTGTTTTTCACTGCTTTCAAGTCCGTTTGCTACTTCGTGTTCCGTACTTGTTTGTTATCAGAGTACTGAGGTGTTTTTTTTTTCAAACGGGTTCCATGGTGAATTCCGTTTGTTCTCCTTATTGCCGTTACATTTATAGAATCTGATCAGTTTAAGATGAGATAATGACACACGCATCTTGTTTTTAGTGCTGAGTCCTTGGCAGTCTTTGGTTTGTGTACAAGTGACAAAAGCAATACTTTGGGAATGCTTAAATGTCCGAGTTGTGTCTGAAAATAGACGTGCCATGTGTACTGGATGAGTTTTCCTTAACCTACCAGCTAATCACATTACTTACAGCTGGTAGGAGAAACATACTTAGTGAAAGATGCAAGACTGTTTTAGAAAGTCTCGCAGTAAATTATGGCATGATCTGACGAAAAGTTATCGGGTTAAAAATGTGTGATATAGCGATCATAACTCTGCAGCTAGCAATGTTGTAATTGTTTTCAGTATTTATTTTTCAAGATTTAGGTAAATTTCTCACAAAATGAGGGAGAACTGTGTGGTTTCAACCATCACTGTTCCCCGATTAGCAGCACTCTAGTGATGAGGATTGGCTAAAATGTAAATATTAGGAGTGAAGGTAGGCTTGGAATCATGATTTAGTTAATTTGTACGCATACAGTGCAAAAATTCCAGTTTATAATTTAATTGGTATGTAGCTCGAAAGCGTTTAAATGACTTGCTTAGGACTCCTCATACAGTGTTCAAGTAGAAATAGAGGGAATCAAACTCAGTGCTCCATAATGAGTAACACAACCGACTCCGGGGAATCAAAGTCAAGGATTCATAATGAATAACGTAATGACTTTGTCACAGTGACACCTATCGAAATGATCTGTTGCTTTCTTAAGGGCCTATTTTGTTCTTTCAACTTTGATGCTCCTGTTAACTGCTTATCTCAGGAAATATTTCCACAAGCTGTTACTTAGTACTATTTAGTAGTAGTAAAATTAACATCTGAGCACATACATCCTTCAAAATTGTCCAGATTTTGTTGCCTATTTTTGACCTCTTTCTCATAAAACTGTGTTTTTCTGGCATACCATTGAGGACTGAAGTCAGAAAATTTAATGGCATGCAGTTGAGTTCTAGACTTCATATCCTTCAGAAAATTTATGTGATTATTTATTTGTTTATATGGGACACCTCAGGATGGTGCAGTAGCACGCACCACCCACGGGTTCAAGTGGGTGGACATTGTAGTTATTATTTGTTGTAATTATTTTATAATTCGGTTTTAACAAAATGAGAGATTAAAAGATAGCTTTAGTCGACGCTTCCTCTGCACCAAAGGACTACAAAGATGAAGAACTGTGTGTGTGTGTGTGGGGGGGGGGGGTTGGTTGCTCCCTTTCTAGATGATTGATCTCTCACTCTCCTTAAATCAGTACTGCCTAATATTAGGATTACTACTATTGCTTAAACTTTCTATTGTTAGGATCTGTTTGGGTTCACTTAAATTGATTTATCAAATGAGTTTGAAAGTGGCACAATGGTTGTGCTGCAGTATTTGTAGCTTGTTTTCTCCAGGTAACTACAGTTGTAGTAGTTGCCTTGACAAATCATTTAGAGACGTGAAGTAAAAAATGTGGTTCAGTGGTAGATTTCTCACCTACTATATGGGAGACCTGAGTTTGATTCCTGACCAATGGCAGCATCAAAAGGGTATTTAAATAAAGTTGAATTTTGGTTGGGAGGGTGGCCTAATGGTTAAGGTGTTTGCCTTACAAACACAAGGTGCAGGGTTTGAGTCTCACAAGGGATAATTGCCTAGGCTTAAAATGGCTTGCAAGGGCAGTTAGCTTAGTACTAATCTGTGAACCTATGAACATGTTTGCAAATACCACTGATGGGTTCCTCTGTTGTACTTGATTGTTCGGGAAATGCTGTTCTACACACAAGTTTGCTGTGATTCTGGGTTTCTTTTTTTTTTTATTCAACAAGTTCTAATCTGAGTATGTTCCTTCTTTTAAAAATTACTATTTGTCTAGATGCGCTAGTGAGGTTATACATTAAATGTAAGTATTAATGTGGTTTATTTTATAGTCTCATAACAAATTTGAGCATAATCTGACAAAGTGAAAAACGGGGCCTGAGTTTAGCAAAAAGAAAGATGTTTGTGTAGCCATCAGGTAATGTGATTGTGATTATGAATGCATTACAGTAATATAATTTGTGTGGTACAGAAAGGCATTAGAAAATAATTATGAACATTCTCTGCATAATTTACAAGGTCTGGCAGATACTGTTGTTGAATTAGGCTGTTTATTCTGATAAAATTGCAAACCTTACATCATGATGGCTCTATACGTGGGCATGTTTATTATCTTCCAAATGGCGTAGCAAGATGTCTGGGTTATTTAGAGAATATTGTCAAACTGGCTAATCATTTTTACAGTGTTATATGATTATACTCTTTTTCTATTAAAGAAGTACAAGCAGAACATGATGTCTCAGCTAATCTAGTTTTAATGACATTTCCTTTCCTTTTATTTAATTTTAAACCAGTTTACCTTGTCACTCATCTTTCCACTTAAATCATTCCATACACTACAAACCCTGAATGGATCCAAGAAAAGTAAATTGTTACTATAAATATAGTTGGTTTGCATGTATCTCTAAGGGCGTTAAGATGATATTAGTGCAGATGGGCATTTTTCAGATTCTAATGAAAAGATAGATTGTGTTTTGAAATATTAAGTTTGTAGAAATGTGTTTTTACTTTTGGTACCAAAAGATAAGGGGTACATTGCTAGTATGACATTTTGTTTAAAGAAAAAATAGTATATGTAGATATGTGTACAAGTATATACTACAGACATTTTTAAGATAAATGTTCAGCATTACTTTATAGATGATTTACTTGTATATACTGATAGAAAGATTTATTGGAATTTATGTTTGATATATGTGCATATTAGTTAATTGTGTGTGAGATGAAATTTCTGATACTGAGATGCATATATTTGCCTGTTTTTAGACATAACAAGATAAGGTGCTGCATTATTTGTAAGATTTAGTGCTTCCTTGCATTATCTTTGTTGAACTAGCTGTCAATTGGCACATGCAGTGAAAGGTCTACCACTAGAAGAGTTCTTCAATAGCCCCTAGAGCTTTATAGTTTGTGAGATGATTTTCAGAGTAAAGCTGGAATTTTTTTTCAGTTGGGGCTAAGACCGTAGAATTATACTGGAAAACCTGCTATATCTTGAGCAATACTTCATTGATTAGAATACTGTGATGGTTTATTAAGTTCTAGAAAACTTTGGGGCAGAAGCTCTCCTTGCCCCTTAATATTTCAGATAGACTTAAGATTTAGGACAATTTTTTTCTGGTTTGTTTAGTGCAGTGTTATACTACCACTCAATTTAAATGTAAATA